>NW_020954719.1:10461291-10462343 GCF_900497805.2 Vombatus ursinus | reverse complement strand
TATGTATATGCCCTGCACCACCAAGTTACAATACAAAGTAACTTCAAGAAAGCCAGAGAGAGTACCAGTTACCAAAAGGTAAGGCAAGGGGTGTGAGGAAGACAAATGTTGCTTGATTTTGGTTCTGCCAGTCAATGATCTGGGTCACCTTAGCTATTTAATTACTGATTTGTTTCATTTCTCTGGGCCTCAGTTTCCTCATCTGTAAAATGAATGGGTTGAATTACATTATATCTAGAGCCCCTTCTGGGCCTCACATTCTGCAGTTCTATGCAGGGTTTGGATTTGTTTTTCTTTTTTAAAATCTACATTCCTAAACCTCAACCCAACTCCCTGTTGGCAGACTATATCAAGGACGGGTTCCCAGGAACCTATAATCTCAAGGCTTTGCTGCCCTCTGCTGGTCATATACTCCATGGCACCCACTAAAGAAACAAGATGGAGGACAGAGCTATGGAAATTGGTCAAATTAGAGCCCAAAGGCGCCTGAGAGATCATGGAATCTGAACCCTGAAACAACACTAGGTTCATCTCATCTCAGCCTCCCTATAGCCAAGTCTCAGCTCCTGGAAGGCTCTATCTAGAGCCCTCCCCATTCCACTCTTGACTTTATTTAATATCTATGACATACTAAGAACTAAGGGCGATACAAAACTGAATAACATGTGATCCCCGACCTCATGTGGCTGACAGTTTTGCTCACAAAGTTAACAGGCCTCTGAGAAACGTCCTAGCCATGATCCTGGATTTTAAGCAAAAATTGAAAGGATGGTGTCTGGAGAAAGAGGTCTGGGTTTTTAGCTCTCTGACACTCCTACTTTCTTCAGCAACTTTTCCCCTATCTCAAAGTAGAGCTCTGTTTTTATTATGGAAGAGAGAAGAGAGATTACAGGAGCCCCGTCCTGGGGAATTCTGAGTAAGATGAAGAAAGTATGATGCAGGGAAGCAAGGTCAGGACCAAGAATGGGTAGGCAGAGTTCTAGCTATCAGTGATGAAAAAGAAAGAGAAAGAAAGAAAGAAAGAAAGAAAGAAAGAAAGAAAGAAAGAAAGA
>NW_020954719.1:10403188-10461281 GCF_900497805.2 Vombatus ursinus | reverse complement strand
AGAAAGAAAGAAAGAAAGAAAGAAAGAAAGAAAGAAAGAAAGAAAGAAGAGTGAGGAAAAGGAAGGGAGAAAGAGAGAAAGAAAGAGAAGAAAGAGGAAGGAAAAGGGAGGAAGAGAGAAAGAAGAGAAAGAAAGAGGAAGGAAAAAGGAAGGAAGAGAAAGAGAAGGCAAGAAAGAAAGAAAAAAGGATGAGAGAAAAAAGAAAGAAAACAAAGGGAGAAATAAATAGGAAGAAAGAAAGAAAAGAAAGAAGGAAGGAAGGAAGGATGAAAACAACCTAGCGCAGAGGAGAGAGTCTTGGGCCTAGAGTTCGGGGTTCACAGATTTCCAAATGCCTAGCTGTGTAAAGTTAGGCAGTCACTTCCACTCTTGCAGACTCAGTTTCCTCATCTATAGAATGAGAAAGTTGAATCTCTTAGTTTCCTCCCAGCTCTGGAGCCTATGATATTCCAGAGAAAGAGTGTAGATTGGGGGGAGGAGGAGAAATGAGGTCATAGGGAAGGTTTGTTTTGTTTTGTTTTTCTGAGAGAACAAAGCTGGAGGGAGGGCAGGGTCACAGGTTTTCTAGAAGAGGTGAAATAAGGTTTAGAGGGAGAGTCATAATGTTTAGAACTTAACAGCACCATGGAGAGCAAACCCTTCATCTTACAAATAAGAAAACTGGGACCCATAGTGGGGAAGTGGTGTGCTTAAGGTTACCCAGATAACAAATGAATGAGCAGGTTTCTGGGCCCACCCACCTCCCAAAGTTGGGTTCTTATCTCTAGATCACATTTCCTCTCCATGGAGGGAAAGGCCTGGGCTAGAAAGGCCAGCGAATGACCCAGGACAGGGAAGTTGGAGAGCAGCAGGGAGGAAACACATTTGTTTGCTTGGCGTTGAGAGTCCAATCTGAGGAGTCACTGAGGCAGGGTGAACGGTTAATCTACTCAGCTTCTCAGCTCATTCCTGCTGCTCTGACCATCGCTGCTATCTCATAATGGTACTGATTCATTGCTGGGCCCTGAAAGAAGCCAATTAAGCTCTGACTAACAAGGCATTCCCTACCCCAAATGGATGAGACTGGCCTGGACCAATGGGTCACAAGGACCAATGGGTCACAAATGGCAAAATCCTGATTAAGACTCGGGATCAGCATAGGAGGTTCAGCTGGAAGGAAATAAGGTCATCTAGTCCCACTCCCTTCATTCTATAAATAAGAAAACTGAGGCCCAATGACTGGAAAGTGGCTTCCCCAAGGTCACAGAATAAACATCTGGTTCAATCCAGCCTGAAAAAGAATGCCCTCTCCGACACACCCCAAAGTTTGCCATCTTGTTTGATAACTTCCAAGGAGGGATCCCCCAACCTCCTGAGGCAGTCTAACACACTTTGAGTATCTCAATTGTAAGAATGTTTTTCCTAATATCAAGCCTAAATTTGCCTCTTTGTAACAACCATCCATTGCATTTAATTTTGTCATCAGGGGCCCGACAAAACAAACATGATTTATCTTCCACATGACAGCCTTTCAAATACTGGAAGGCAGTTACCATGCCTCCCCCTACCCTACAAGGCTCCTCTTTTCCTTGCTAAACATCCCTAGTTCTTTCTACACATCTTCATATGGCACAGATCTGAGACTTTCTATAATCCCACATACTTTTCTCTGGTCACTATCTGGACAATCCTGAAAAGGGAGACCCAGAGGTTCTCTGACTCTCTGAATCTCTTTTCAACACATCCTAGCTGCCCCTCTGATGGTGCGTAAATATTAGCTGGATTGGCATTATTGTCTTCTACTGCTCTTAATTGGGTGAGCACTTTGTTCCTTTCCTTAAACATCTTCAACAGCACCTTACCGCGTAAGAGACAAATTCTTCAGCCCACTTTTCAAGACCTGCTGTAGTCAGACTTGGGCAGTCATTTCAGACTCTTCATGACCCTGTTTGGAGTTTTCTTGGCAAAGATACTGGAGTGGTTTGCCGTTTACTTCTCCAGCTCATTTTACAGATGAGGAAACTGAGGCAAACAGCGTTAAGTGACTTGCCCAAAGTTACACAGCTAGTAAGTGCCTCAGACCAGATTGGAACTCAGGAAGACAAATCTTTCTGACTCCAGGCCAGGGTGCTCTGTGCACTATGGTGCCACTTAGTGGCCCCCTAGTCTAGTCAGACTAGTGCCTACCTTTTCATCTTCTCTCCCTTTTCTCCCTACATCTATTCAAATTGAAATTCCCCAGTTTCAGGTCCCTTGCCACTCATTTGTACATGCCATCCAGCTTGCCTGGAACAAAGTTCTCCCACCTCCATCAACCCTTTGACTTTGTTCTCCTCCAAGGCTCATCTCATGTGCCACCTCCTTCAAGAAGCCTTCCAGGTAGAAGTGAGTCCTCCCTCCTTGAACCTCTGAGGCCATTCTGACCTCTCCTGTACAGATATCTAATCATATTTGAGCTGATATTACAACTTTCCTGTCTATATCTCATCCGAGAAGAGCTGTCCTTCTTAGTCAGGATCTTTTGTTTTGACATCCAACTACATACGAGCCTACTTGGAATCCCTTTCCCCCATGCCTTCTATTTAGTGGGTGTTTAATGAATGTTTGCTGGATTTAATTAATTTGAGTTCCTGAATGAGAATCTGCAGAGTCCTGCTGCCCCAGACTTTGCCCCCTGGGAGCTCCCCACCTGAGACTCCTGAGGCAATAGCATAATATAAGCTGAATAAAACAAATGTATACAGCTATACGTTCCATCAGGGCAAGGTCTTTGCCTTTTATAAAATTTGTATCTATCCCTCTGATGCATAGGACAGTGCCTCACACACAGTAGGCACTTTAAAAAGGTTCACTGAATTGGGAAAAATGAGGGAATTGGAATGGGGGGAGTAGCACCACTGGAAGAGTTCTACTTGGAAGACTAGATCAGAGAAGCCACCAACTCTCCTCTGATCTGCCTTGGCAGACTTCCTGGAGAAAGGGGAATTTCAAACTCAGCATAAGAAGAGACAAGGAGCAGTTTGAGGAGCGAGAGCATGAAGAAGAGTGTCCTTGGACCTTAGCGCAGCTTAGAAGACAGCTCAAAGGTGGGAGGAGACAGAGGAGAGGGGGAAGAGATGGAGAGGATGTGAGCGGGAGATAGTTATCTCGGGGGTCTCAGAAGAACATTTTGTGAAGTGAGTTCAAAAAGAGTCTTTTTTTTTGGCTAGGCAATGGGGTTAAGTGACTTGCCCAGGTTCACACAGCTAGTAAGTGTCAAGTGTCTGAGGCTGAATTTGAACTCAGGCCCTCCTAACTCAATTGACTGGTGCTCTATCTACTGCGCCACCTAGCTGCCCCTCAAAGGGTGTCTTAAAATTTGCATAGTGAAGCAGAGGGAAGTTGTTGAGGGTGGAGGTGGGGAATTGGACAGCTGTGTAACCTTGGACAAGTCACTTCCCTTTCCTTGAACCCTATTTCCTCACATGTAAAATAGAGAGGTTGGAGGAGATGAACCACAAGTTGCCTTAAGGCTCTGAGCATCATGATTCTGTCACTAGGCCCTTTGCCTTGAGGAGATTTACACAGTAGGTGCTTAATAAATGCTTGAATAATGTTACAGCAACCATATCCAATGAGTGTCATGGGTATGTGTGAAGAACATCTAAAAACTGGGTTCTTTGTGTGTTACTCTCCAGCATATATAATATGCATGCATGTGCATGTACATGTGTATGCATATATGTAAATAGATATACATGTGTACAGGCATAGAGGTATATAGATTATTTCTAATATAGTATATAAACATGTATGCATGTGTATATACACACATGTATACGTGTATATATGTGTGTATAGATGCATGTATATATACATGTATGCAAGTGTATATATATATGCATGTATATATACAAGTAAAATGTGGGACTTAACTTGCCACCATGTGCTATGGAGAATAGGATTTTCCTGGCATCAAAAACGCAGGTTTTCAGAAATAGAATTTAAGAATGATTGAACAAAGAATCATGAAAGAGTCTTAGAACGGCTGTTTATAACACTTTATGCATTGAAATGAATTAATAAATTTAAATGTAAATCATTATCATGCAAGTTTGATGGGTTGTACTCATGTTCAATATTAAGTTTTTAAAAAACACAATTTTAAAAATTTAAATGTATGTATCTATATGAAGTAATATTTAGAATATCCCTTTTGTGTACCTTCATGTAGGCACTGCCTCCACCTTGACCATCCCTATGGCCAACCCTATCAGGGAACCTTCTGGAAAAAAGTGGCATTTCCAATCTTATTTAAATGATTGGAGGAAGATGATTCCATGGGCTCTGGTGGAAAGGGCATCCCCAGTATAGGGTTTGCCTGGGAGAATGTGTGAGCACAGGAGGGGAAAATTTCACAAAGAGGTTATGAGACAAATTATCTTGAGACAAGAAGGAGATGGCTTAGATGTAAATGTAGAGACAACTGGAGTGAGGCTGGAAAGGCTGGAAACAGCAAGAAAGGAGTCTTTAAAAGTGCTTGTTGACAGGAGGGTAGGTTGAAAGACAAATCATGATGGTTCACCTAATGAGCCCAGGAAGTCTTCCTGGAAGAAGTAGCCAGGTAGGGCTCTTTTGAATAATGGGAGAAAGACAGTCACTAGAAGGTATTCCAGGCATAGTGGATAGTCTGGAGGAAAGCTTAGGGAGAGGAAGGGGCCAAAATGGTATATGATGGGACTTGGGAGGGAGGAGCCCAGGAAACATTAAGGTCACCTGGTGTTCCCTTTGGAAGGAAGAAAACATAGCACAATCATCAGAAGAGCCCTAACTTCATCCAACCCACTTTACAGGTGGTAAAACTGGGCCCCAGAGAAGAAGTGCATTGCTGATTAATGGACTTTCAGCTGACAGCAAAGACCAACAGGGCAAGGGGAAGGTTTGCCTTCTTTGAGGATGAGGAGTCTGAAAACCAGAGCCTCCAGTGAGCCTGGATGAGTCTGTCAGAGTCTGGCTTCATTACCCAAGCAATTGAGTCCAGGTGTTTATGTAATACAGAGATTTTTCTCTTATTCTGTACGGTTTAGGGGATTGATGTCCTGGAACCAACTCAAAACGGCCTTGAGGTGCTGATTGTTAAAATTTCAGAGTAAGCATTATTTACACTTTGGAAATCAGCAAACACTACCATTCAGGATAGGTTTTGTTGTTTTGTTGATTGTCTAGACTCTAGAATGACTTAAGATAGTGATAGAAAAGTGTTGATGATACAGATTAATCTTAAGTGTGTCAAGGGTATTTTTTTTCTTCCAGAGAGTTGGTTGTTAAATATTTAGCAGCATATTCTTGACTCAGAGACAACAGTCTGTCCCTGAACAACCTAGTCTCTCCCCTTCTTCTATGCCTCTCATATAAGAGGCTTTCCCTGGTTAACCCCCTACTCTCCCCTCAAAAAAGGTCACCCTAAGCACAGAAGGCACTCCATTCCCGCTTACAATATATCCTGGTGTCTCTCTGGGTCCACGGCCCTAGCTCCTTCATCACTCTAACAACTCTCCAGGGCAGGGACTTTTTCTGCTTCTTATTTTGGCTTCTCTAGTACTCTCCCATCAAATCCTCAGTACACAGCATTTGGCTTTTCACACAGGCAGGGCAGAAGTCACCATCTTGGTGGTCTCCCCTTCAGCATCCTATTCTCATATCCCATCATCACCAAGGAGAGGCAAGGATAGATTTTAGCTTCTAAAAGTTCCAACAAAGTCAAAGAAGGTGGGGAGGAGAATTATAAGAGAAATGTCTAGGAGGGTGTGGTTTTTATGAACATGAGCAGCATGAGTGAAACCTTCGGTGCCTCCAACATTCCCACCCCCTTCTTCTCTCCCCATCTGGGGCCACTCCTTACTTCCTGACTTCAAAGGTGCCTTAAATCCCACGCCCCCAACCTCGCCTCCTGCTGCCTGTCCCACAGCAGTCAAGTGGTCAGATAGCAGTTTGTCCTAAGTACCAAAACACGGACACAAGGCTTGGAGAAATTTGACCTTCCTTGCCTTTTCCTGGGCTGTGTCCCATGGGGCTAGAATGGCACCTCTCCTCACCTCCTAAGATAGTTCAAATCCTACTTTTGGCAAGAGTCCTTTACCAGTCTTTTCTCCCCTGTCCCTCCCTACTGCTAGTGCCTTCCCTCTGAGATTGCCTTCCATTTACACATCTTCAGTATACATAGTTATTTGCATGCTATTAGATTTTAATATTAGATTAACATTAACTAATTAACATTAATTATTTAGATTAACATAGATGTAACATTAGATTTCAAGCTCCTTGAGGGCAGGGACTTTTTTTTTCATTTGTTTATGTCCCCAGTACTTAGCACAGTGTGTGGCACATAGCTTTAGAGCCTAATAAATGCTTGTTGATTATAATGACGATGAAGGAAGTGTGGGGACCTCAGTAAAAATCATAGTATGTACTCCTTGTCATCTTTGCGTCCAAGTAGAGTTGACATTTATTTAACTCCAAGATTTAAAAAAAACATGTATGTTCATACACTTGGCCCTCATGATAAATGACCCTCACTCACCCCAGAGACCCTCATTCCCACTTCAGTTTACAGTATACCCTGGTGTCTATCTGATACAACAAGAAGGATTGATGACATGGAAAGAGCGCTCTTCTGAAAGTCATAAAGCTTGGCTTCTAATGCCAGCTCTTCAAGTACCTATGTAACTTTGGGCAAATTGTTAGCCTTCTCTGGGCCTTGGCCTACCTATAAAATGCTGGGATGGAAATAATGATCTCTATAGTCCTATCCAGATCTAAAACTCCTTATCTTGTCTCTACCACTTACTATGTCATGTTATGTCATGACAATAGCTATATATCCTTGGGCCCCAGGACATATCTATGAAATTTGAAGTTTGAGAGTTCTTAACCTCGTTTGAATCATGCACCTCCTTGGCATTCTGGTGAAGCCAATGCTCCCCTTCTCAGAGTAATGGTTTTAAATTAGCAAAACAAAATAATATTAGAAAAGAAACCAATTATATTGAAATAAAAATGTAATTTTTTCCATCCACATTCATGGAACCCCCTATTCACTCCTTGGAAGTGCATGGACCCAAGGATAGGAACCCCCAGACAAAATGAGCTCTAAGGTCCCCTTTAGCTCCAAAACCTATGATTCTATTATTATGCCCATTTTAAAGATTCAGGAACTCAGACAGGTGAGGTCACATACCCAAAGATACACAACAAATAACGAGCACCAAGGGTGACTTTGAAGAGAAAAAAGAGGCATGCTCTTTGAGGACAACACAGAGAAAAAAATGGAAAGTCAGAAGGGGGCAGTCCCATGCCTTTTGATTCTTCTGAAAGGTGGGAGATTTATGGATTATCTAATGAAGTCATTCCTCCTCTTTTCCATCTGGTTACCTCCTGAATCACTGCCCAGCCACAGGTGGCCAAAGCCCACTCCACCCTGCACCAAATACAAAATTCACTCATACCTTAGAGAGAGAGACAGAGAGAGAGACAGGTAGACAGACAGAGAGAGAGACAGAGACAGAGACAGAGAGACAGAAAACACCTAGGGACAGATAAACAGATCTTAAGACATTCCGTTGAGAATGTGAAGGAAAGGTGAATATAAATGGTTAATAAAGAAAGGCCAATTGAATAAAGTAACAGAGAATGAAGAAAGTTTAATTATTATTTTCCTCTTAAATTTGTGAGGGCTTTGACCATGTGGGCTGTCTCCCATTGCCTGGGAAGAAGAGATCATGTCTTTTTAGTTTCATGGAATCCCTCTATATAGCTGCTGCTTAGTAAACATTAGGGCAATAGCAATAATCATGCTAACAAATGGCCCAAGGACACATGAGGAGGTAGGGGTCAGTGTCAGGAGCTTTCTGAGTCTCCTAGAGCAAGAAATCTAGAGTCCTTGGGTTTGGAGGAGCCACAAGAATGCATCCCCTCCCTCTTACTGTCCCTGAATGTTCTTGGATGGATGAACAATTCCTACACTGGAGAGGGAAATGGATTATCCATCTATCTGGCACCTTTTGGAAGAGGGGAGAGTTATAAGGTCTGTTTCTTTCAAGTAACTGGAGAAAGATGCCCAAAGCACGTCTTCACAGAGCACAATCAAGTCTTTGGTGTCCTGGGACTGGTTCTCCAACTTGTGGTTTTTCTAGACTCTAGTTTCTCCTTTCAGCCATTTCCCAAGTGTCCTTATTAAGGGCAACCAAGTCTTTTGAATAATCCAAGGAAATGGTTTGTGGGGGAAGAAATAGACACAAATTTTAAAAATTATCTGATGGTTCTCATTCTTGTGACCACAGATAATCTAGTGGAAGTGGTTTGGGATTTCACTGGGAAAGGGAAAAGAAGCTAGAACCAGACTTTCAGGGTTGGAGTCTAGAGGGGTCAAATAGATTATCTATTTTATTTTCTATCCTCTATAGGCATTTGGGAGGCAGGAGAATAACCACAATGCCCTCTCAGGATCACTCTTCTAGGCACCAAAGTATAGGTCTGGTACCCTCCAACCTTTATGCCAATGGAGCTGTGTTTAGTTCAAGAATAAGAGAGAGTTGATAAGAGGATGGTGAATCCTGAATGGAGGCAGGAGATGGATGTAATGATTTCTTCAAAGTTCAAGTCAGTCCTGGAAGTCCAACTGTTAGAAACCTTGAGACACCCAACATGTTTCACGTCCCCTACAGCTCATCTTCTGATCCCCCCTACCCCTAGTCTGTTTGTTTAGGAGGCAGCTCAGTCTCTGAGTGTGGGTTGGGGATACCTCACAGGGAGACTGTGAAAATTAATTACTTAATGTATGTAAACGAGCTTTGAAGATGAAAAGTGCAAACACACTGTGTTCCTAATAACATCTTCAATACTCTTACATCGCCCCAGAGTCGCCTCTGAGCTCACCATTAAGATGAGTCTTTGGGGAGTTGCTGGCAAACTCCCCAAGCTAATAAACAAGATAAAATGCCTTTTCACTCCTTTTATGCAGCCAACCCCACCTCTGCCCACTAATAAAAGGACTCAGTTGGATCAGGGAGGTTAGAAGGAATCTGAGCCCCATTCTCTTGCTGCTGGTACCCATCCATTCTCCATACTCCACCACTCAGACCCCACCAGCAAGATGTCTTGCCGTTCCTATCGTATTAGTTCGGGATGTGGTATCACCAGAAACTTCAGCTCCTGCTCAGCTGTGGCCCCCAAGACAGGCAACCGCTGTTGCATTACTGCTGCCCCATACCGTGGGGTGTCCTGCTACAGAGGACTGACCGGCTTTGGCAGCCGCAGCCTATGTAATGTGGGGTCCTGTGGCCCCCGAATCTCCGTCGGAAGCTACCGTTCCGTGGGCTGCGGCCGGAGCTTCGGCTACCGCTCTGGGGGAGTGTGCGGGCCCAGCACCCCCTGCATCACCACCGTGTCTGTCAACGAGAGCCTCCTGACCCCCCTCAACCTGGAGATCGACCCCAATGCCCAGTGCGTGAAGCATGAGGAGAAGGAACAGATCAAGTGTCTCAATAGCAAGTTCGCCGCCTTCATCGATAAGGTCAGTGTCACCTCTTAGCTCTTTCTGAATCATAGGATATTGGGATCATCCATTTAGAGAGGCAGAAGGGGACTCAGGGGCCATCTAATTCAACCTCTTCATTTTACAAGTGAAAAAATGGCAGCTCAGAGGAAGAGCAAAGGTAGAATGTGAACCCAGGTGCTCTGGCTCCAACTCACTGCCCCATTGTGTGATGGGGCATCCACCTGCTGCACCATGTGGCCTCTCATCTTTCATGCAGAGCTGAGCATTGGGCAGTAACATAGAGGGAAAGAGCACAGGTCTCTGAGAACTCCCAGTCTGATGGGGAGAATGGGACACACCCAGAAAGCAGAAAAACAACAATACCTCAAATTGGCATAGCATTTATAATTTTCAAAATATGACCTTATGTCATTCAATCCTCATGATAGACTGATGAGATGGGAAGAATAAATATTACTATCTCCATTCTAAAGGTGAGAAAACTGAGGGTCTGGGTAGGTTGGGTAGGAAACTACTTAATAGCTTTTCATATATTTAGAGCTGGAAGGTATAGCAGAAATCAGTCCAACCCCATCATTTTATAAATAAGGAGAAAACAGATACTGAGAGAGACAACAGATAGGCCAAGGTCACAGAGATGGTAAGAACAAAGATCCAGGCCTAGGTCCTTTGACTCCAAATATAGTGCCAGAGGTGGAAATACTCTTTTCAACAAAGGTCAGACAGGTGAGCTTACTGTTCCATCTTCTAACTTGCCAGTGATAGATCCAGTCTGTCTCTCAAGTCAAAATTCTTCCTGCTTTTCTGAGGGACGCCTTTCTACATTTGGTTAGAAGGATGGAAAACCATGGAAGGAGCAGATGTATTTTGCTAATTGCTCAGCAGCCAGTGGAAGAAAGGAGGCTAGGGAGAGGCAAATGATAAGCTTCTGCCCTTCTTCCTGGTCGCAATCTGGGTGCTCCTTCTGCAGGATTGACCCTGATGGTCTCACTAAAACTAAGGTGCCCAATGATACATTCAACAGACATTTCTTAAATACTATGTGTAATGATGCTTTCTAAGAATACTTAAAGGCAATAGATGGTATCAGTCCAGCGGCATCTTCTCGTGTGCATATTATTTAATTGGTTTCAATGTTCCAGGCAACCAGTTAGGGACTTCCCTAAGAAAGGCAAAGCCCGCACTGAGACACTCCGAGTGGAAACTGTTCTTTTGTGTTTTCCTTCCCGAGAAAACAGAGGACAGTTAGGGAACAACTTTACCCTGTGGCAAAGATGGCATCCTAGAGACAAGTATGGTTAATTCTCCTTCGGGCAGTGGCAGGCTCTCCCACTATATCTCTCTCCCTGGTACTGCAGGTTCGGTTCCTAGAGCAGCAGAACAAGCTTCTAGAGACCAAATGGAACTTCTACCAGAACCAGAGATGCTGCCAAAGCAACATGGAGCCTCTGTTCAATGGCTACATCGAGACCCTGAAGCGGGAGCTGGAGTGCGTGGAGGCCGACAGTGGACGCCTGTCCTCTGAGCTCAATCACATGCAGGAGGTGCTGGAGGGCTACAAGAAGAAGTGAGTGATGGGGGGAGAGGGAATTCAGAGATCCTCGTGGGAGGTGATTCTGAAGCTTGGCATTTTTAAACAACTTGATTTAAAGAGGTTGGGAAGGGACCCGGTGAGGGCAGGGAGGCTTATTCATTGTGCGAGTGATCTTGGGCCACAATTTTACCTCAATTACATGAGAAAACATGGGCTCATGGTTTGTTTCATGACTTGAGTTAACAAAACAGTAATGTAGCAGATGGAACTAATTTTAGGAGAGGTAAGGTTAGAAACGTATATAGGCCTGTCCAATGTGCTAAAGGCCTACCAAGCCCAATGGCTGACTTCTGCAAGTCAGTTTTATGAAAAAGATCTCCTGATTCTCCTATATAGAGAGAGGGATTTCCTGTGGTAGGGTTTGTCCCAAGCATTGGGTAATACAAGACCTTCTTCTGTATGAAGTGCCATGGCTGACATTTCCTGTTTGGGAGAAGTGTATACTTTCTAATGCAATGAGACTCCCATAATTGAGTTTGCATTTCCTAAGCCAAGCCAGCTTGGCCAAGAAAAATGGGAATCTTGGGGTTGGCAGAGAATTCAGCTTGAAGTGGATCATAGAATTATAGATTCAGACTTGGAAGGGACCTTAGAGAACGTGGAATCCAACCCCCTCATTTTATAGATGAGAAAACTGAGACCTTAAGAGATTAAGTGACTCACACAGCTAGTCATTTAACCTCTTACTTCCAGCTTTCTGACTCTAAGTCCAGTGCCCTACTGTTTACACATCCCTTTTTCTACATCCCTTCACCAATGCAGATCAGAGCCTATTCAATTTAGGGGAAAGGAAAGGGAAGGGGATACACATTTATTAGACACCTGCTATATACCAAACACTGTGCTAAATGCTTTACAAATAGTATTTCATTCAATCCTTGTAACAACTTTGGAAGGCAGGTGCTATTGTGATCCTCATTTTACAGTTGAGGAAACTGAGGCAGACAGTAGTTAAGGGACTTGCCCAGGGTCCCACAGCTAGTAAGTATCTGAGACCAGAATTGAACTCAGAATTTTAGAGAATTGCCTGTGGCCCTGAGATATTAAGTAACTTGCACAGGACCACATAGTTAGTAAGTGTCTGGGGTGGGATTTGAAGTCAGGTCTCACTGGCTCCCAGTCAGGAAGCACGCTCTACTTATCATTCCAAGCTGCTTCTATTCATTGGCCCATGAATAATGAAAGCACAGAGCAGGTATGAGACAGTACACTAGAAAGAAGTAGTGAGTGTATGAGGGAGCTTTCATTTTGATTGTTGGACCTGGGTCATGAGGCTCAGCTCAGAACATGGGCCCCGCTTCTCAGCTTCTGATCTTCTGTCTCTCCATGCCCAGGTACGAAGAGGAGGTGGCCCTCAGGGCCACGGCTGAGAATGAATTTGTGATACTAAAGAAGGTAAGTAAGCCAAGAGAAACGGCAAACACACCCATCCTTCTAGTAGCCTCTTTGGGGTGGAATCCCCCACACCCATGAGCCCAAAGGGGCTTCCATGGGAGGCCTGCCATCACATGCTTCTCTGCTCCCTTTCCTCCCCACTTTCAGGATGTGGACTGCGCCTACTTGCGGAAATCTGACCTGGAGGCCAATGCCGAAGCTCTGATAGAGGAGATCAGCTTCTTGAAAGCCTTATATGAGGAGGTGAGGGGGATGGGGAGAAAGCTGAGGAGCCAGCCCTGGGGCGTGTGTGTGCACGCGTGAGGATGCTTGCACGTGGATATGTGAATGTGAGCGATAATGAGCTGGACATTGCTGTGCTTGTCTATGCATACAAATGTGAGTTTAGTGGACTAGTGATTTCAGCTGGTGTCAGGAACTACCAAGAAAGAACTCGACCTCCACCAAGACAGATGGCTGGCGCCTGGCCTGTGACTTAGCCTTGGAGAGTTAGCGTCGTGTTCAGGGTCCTGGGGTCAGTATGTGTCGGAGTTAGGACTTGAGTCCAGGCCTTCCTGCCTTTGAGAACAGCCCTCTATTATTAACATAAACACAGCATTTCAAGTCGACAAGAGTGTACGTGGGGCATCTATGTGTCTACATGTATGACATTGTATGTATGTCTATACATATGACTGTTTTTATGCAAGCCTGTACTTTTGTCTATTCATACGTCTATGTGAGCACGTGGGTCTCTGATACATGTGTGTGTTTGGAAGCATGTGTTTGGCTATATGTGAAGTAAGATATATATCTGTACATGTGTGTTTTCTTGTTTGTATGTACATGTATATGTAAATGCCTGTGTGAGCAGCTATGGCTTGAGTCCCTGCCTGGCCGCTAGGGAGGGCTTTCCTCTGTCTTCTAGCGGTGGGAGGGACTGGCCTGAATGTATTGAATGTTGGCCTCCACAGGAGATTCGGCTCCTCCAATCACAAATCTCAGACACTTCAGTCATTGTCAAGATGGACAACAGCCGTGACCTGAACATGGACTGCATAGTGGCTGAGATCAAGGCTCAGTATGATGACATTGCTAGCCGTAGCCGGGCTGAGGCCGAATCCTGGTACCGCACTAAGGTATATCAGTAGCTTTAGACCCTTTGGTGGGTCAGATGTGTGCAGGGAGGGATGGTGGTATAATAACTCAATTTTCTATAGTGCTTTAAGGGCTAAAGAATCCTTTTATCACAAGCTTGTAAGGTAGGCATTATATATACTGTAATACATTTCACCGATGAAGAAATAGGAGTCCCCAAGAGCTGATGTGAATTGCCCATAGTCGCATGGTTAAGTGTTAGAGCTGGGATTTAAAGACACAAATGCCCTGATGCCAAATCCAATCATCTTTCTACCACATTGTGCTGAGCTTGTACGTAAAGGGGTTGTCTGTCTTTCAGATCACACCCCCAAGCCTGCTCTCTCCTTGTCTGTTTTCCTCCTGATCTTTAGCTTTCTTTATTCTTTTTCATTCTTTCTACTCCTTCTATTCCTACCCAGTCATTAGCTTTCTAACCTTCTTCTTCTGCTCCATATCTGCCTTTCTCATGCTGATATCATGTGGTATACACACATACACATACACAGACACACACACACACACAGAGCTCTATCAAGTATGGGGTCAGTATGGCCATCGCCTTGTACATTTGCCTGAGACAGCCAAACTCCAGGACACAGGAAGAGCTCTTCAAAATGGAGAGAGATTCTCAGAGCCCTCTACAGCTCTGTGAGAAGCATTTCCAAATGAAATTTCCAATCCCATCCATAGAGGTAGAGGAAACTAAGTCAGGAGTGAAAGCACAAAGGGTCAGACTGCAGATCTACAGTCATGTTAGAGACATAGATCTATAAGCCTCACCATAAAGTGTTAGATTGCCAGCTCTATGCCAGGCCTTATTCTTTGATTCACAAAATGGTATTCAAACGAATACTCATGAGCTAGGTGTCATAAAACTGCCTTTCAGTGAGTACAAAACAAAGAAAACCCATCAGGAAAGTTACCATGCTTAATTCCATCCCATCACATGAGAGCTTGTTTTTTTTTTCCTAGTCCCAATTTCCTAGCAAATGAGTGTTTTTCCTAGCCCCAGTTTTCTGATCTTAACAGTGGTGTGACCTCTGGTAACCCACTCAACCTCTTAGAAGCTCAGATAGTCCCATTATCCCATAAATTTTGATGAAGTGAAAGCCATAGATTAATCCACCATGGTGAAGATCTTCTCACCTATAAAATAAGAACTTTGCACTAAATGACCTCTAAAGTTCCTTCCATCTCTAACATTTCATAATTCTCTGATTCTAAATACTCATGGAAATCTATGTATTTCCAAATTCACCTTATACTTGCATCCCTTTCTAATTCAGTCCCAGTTGGTCACTCTTCTTACCTGCATTAGTACTCTCTGCCTCATTGGCACCCCTTTAACTCCTAAAATAATGATAATAATAACAATACTATTTGCTGGGGAAAAGCCAGAAGGAAGAGGCAACCCAGTCCAAGCCAGTCTAATCCAGCAAGCATTTATTAAGTAACTACTATGTTCAAGGTACTAAGAATTAAAAACTAAAATTAAAAACAGTCCGTGCTCTCAAGGAACTGGCATTCTACTGGAATGTGTCCTACAATGGGAGAGTTCTTACTCTAATGTAAGAGATGGGATGGATATCTGGGATGTGTGATATAGAACTCCATGATAGAGATACAGCTGCAGAGAGAAAATGGCAGACTTAGATCTAGCCAGACAGATGACTGCACATCGTTCCCTAGTGCAATGAAAGGGAGTCAGATTTGGATTCAGAGTACTTGGTTTCTGAACCTAGCCCTGACATTTAGTACATGTTTGACTTTGGTCAAATCAGCTAACTCCTTTTATAAATGAGCTTCCTCATCTATAAAATTAAGTGGAAGAATAGTTCCAGGTCTATGGTCCTGTGACTGAGCAGAGTATAGCTGAGGGAGTAGGAGTATGGTGGGTGTACTTGTTGGGGAAGGCTTTCTGGAGGAGGAGAGTTTGAAGGAAGAAAATAGATGGAAGGATTGAGAGAAGAAGTAGGTGGAGGATGTCCAAGGCTGGGAATAACTTCGGTGAAGGTTCAGAAGTGTGAGAAGTTGAATTGGGGGATACAAGGATGGAGTATGACTGGAAGTGATAAAATCCGTTTAGGCTTCTTAGCAGGAGAGCTACAAGTGTCCCTGTTGCTGACAGTGGGACTGGCTTCTTTAATCACTTCCATCTATCATGTTCCCCGCAGTGTGAGGAAATGAAGGCCACAGTGATCCGCCATGGGGAGAGCCTTCGAAGGACCAAGGAGGAGATGAATGAACTGAACCGCATCATTCAAAGGCTGACAGCTGAGATTGAGAACGCCAAGTGTCAGGTACGAGAGATAAGGAGGAAAATCTTTGTGCAAATGCCCCTACAACCCTTTCTCCTTCTTCCCCTTCCAAAGCCAATGACTTATACAGACTTTTCTGAACTCAGCTTCAGTATGGGAAGCTTTAGGGATGAATTGCTCAGGGCTCATTTTCCAAATGGGGAAACCCAGAGGATTTATTAGAAGCTTTACAGTTTCACACATTTTGTGGGGCTGGGTAAAAATGAGAGTGTTGTCATTGACTCCCATGGACTCTGGAGTCAGTAGAAGAGACTCAACTCTGAGGAATGTAAAAGTTGGGTACCCCCATCCATTTAGATATGAAAAATTCCAAGGAACTATCTCTAATCACTCCAGAAGGAGAGATTACGGTCAGTTATGAAGCACTTTCTAATGTGAAATTATGACATGAACTGCAAAGGGATATTGTGGAAAATTACCCTGAAGAGTTATAAAATGGGAGTCAACCATCTGTATGACCTCAGTCACTTAATCTCTCTGAGGCCTACTTTCCTCATCTTTGAGATGAAAGTACTGGACTAGATGACCTCGTAAGGTCTTTTAGGAAGGAAAGAGACAACTATTTAGTAAATGACCATTATGGGCTAGGCACTATGCTAAGCACTTTGCAACTATTATCTTATTTAATCCTCACAACAACCCTGTGAGGTAGGTGCTATTGTTGTCTCCATTTTAGAGTTGAGTAAACTGAGGCAAACAGCAGTTAAGTGACTTGCCTAGGGTCATAAAGCTAGTAAGTATCTGAGACCAGATTTGAATTCAGGTCATCTTGACTCCAGACCCAACACTATCCATGGTGCCACCTGGCAATTTTTATCTCTAAATCCTATGATATCTCATTGCTGTGGGATAGCTCTGACAGAGAACCTAGAGGGATTAAAAAAATTAGATGAAGGTATAACTGGTAGGATAAAAATCAAGAAGCCAAGAACCACTTTCTTCCTACCTATCTTTCCCATTTCCCCGTCTCTCCCCTGGCTACTGATCCCAGCCCATATCCTTCTTCTTCCAGAACCCCTCAACCATCCTTTCTTTCCCCATCATGTGGTGCAACCAGAAGATATTTTCTCATTCCTTTCTCCCTCTGTTCCCCTCCCCCATAGCGCTGTAAACTAGAGGCCGCAGTGGCAGAGACTGAACAGCAGGGTGAGGCTGCCCTCAATGATGCCAAGAGCAAGTTATCTGAGCTGGAGGGTGCCCTACAGAAGGCCAAACAGGACATGGCATGTCTGTTGAAGGAATACCAGGAGGTCATGAACTCCAAGCTGGGGCTGGACATTGAGATTGCCACCTACAAACGGCTGTTGGAAGGCGAGGAGCACAGGTGAGACCTACCAGAGACATGAAGGAATGTAGAAAGAATGAAAATCCCATGCAACTCTTTCTCTGGCCATTGAAGCAGAAGAGCTCAATGCTAGAGATGAAGAACTTTCTAATGTGAAATTCTGGCATGGCCTACCAAGAGCAATTGTGGAATATGGGGCCAGACCAGGTGGCTTAGGGATCATAGCACCTACAACCATCAGACATTTCTGCTAATTCTAAACACAATAGGTACAACTACAAGAGAAATTTTGAATAGGTGGAAAATAAAACTTGAATATCCTACAGAGACTTTAGGTTTGGGGAATAAAAGAAAGACAAGCCTTCCCCAAAGGGTTCAGGACCCAGAGACATTCCCTCCATCCCTGTGAGTGCCCTGCAATGACACCATGAACATAGTTCTCTTAGCTCAAGGAAGATGAATTGAGATGTGCAGGCCTAACCTCTCTCCCTTTTCCTTTCCCCATAGGCTGTGTGAAGGAGTGGGATCTGTGAATGTCTGTAAGTATCCTTCATCCAAACCCTTTGATGACATGGCTTGTTGGGCAAAGCTGGTGGTTATAGTTTAAACATCTGGGTCCGTAATCTACACAGTTCAGTGGGTCTCCAGCCATGTGTCCAGAAGGGTTCTCAGGAAGTCCCAGGGGAGAGGGTGGATTGCAGGGACTAAAGCTATAGCAAATAGCTTTCTGATAGTGGCAGCCATGTGGACTATAAGAACCGAGGAAGACAATCACCATTTCTAGGCTGCCGCTTCATCCTAACTGACTTGCTTCCTCCCACTCCTTTCCTAAGATCAACCAGTTCTGATGTTGAGAATAAAAGCAGTTTTAGGGCACTGGATCCCTGAGTTAGAAGCCTTAAATTCTAGTATTATCCTTGCAGTTAACTACTTTTACAATATTGGGGAAGCCACCTTATTTCTTTAGGTCTTGGTTTTCCCATCTATAAAATGAGGCAGTTGTACAAGATGATTTCCAAGGTCCTATCCAGCTCTTAAATTCCATGACCTAGACACTATTCGACATCTACTTGATGATAGCTGATCCTATGGCATGCCCTGAATTCTGGATGGGAACAGGAAATGTGTGAGATCAGTCAATTAGGTCCCTTCACCATCTCTATCTCTCATCCCACAGGCGTTAGCAGTTCCCGGGGTGGAGTGACCTGTGGGGGTCTCACCTGCAGCACCACCCCAGGACTCCAGATTGCCTCTGGTCCTTCTGCCTCTGGGGGCAGCTACACAGTGATGGCACCTGATTCCTGTGCCCCCTGCCAGCCCCGTTCCTTGGGCTTCAGCTGTGGGAGCAGCCGGTCGGTTCGCTTTGCATAGAGAGCTGGGATCTCATGCAAAAAGCACACTCCCACCACCCTCCCAACTTCCTGCCGCAGAACTGACGATGAATGGAGTGTCTGTGTTGTTGCTTCCTTGAGGCTGTGTTCCTGAATACCAATCCTTCTCCTTTTACCTCCATCAAATCACACTCCATGAAATCTCCCTTTCCATCCCACCACCTGGCTCCCATTTTAGGGAACTAATTTCCAGGTTTCCATTTGACTTCCATTTAAGGACTCATTTTTAACTCCCTTAACCCTCCAGTTAAGCCCCACTCATCATAGTATTGTCATCTTTGTATTAATCATCTCACTTCTACCATCACCCTCTAAGATACTACCAATTATGCCCTAGTGGCAGTACAACTGGGAAATTTACCCATCCCTCTGGGTAGAGGTTTTTTGAGGCTACAAAACATGACTTCCATAGCCTAAAAATTCAATGGAAAGAGAAATTCAACTCCAGTACCTCCCCTCTCCCAGCCAGGAAACTAGGGAGTTAAACGTCCAGGGTTGTCTTTCAGGAAGCAATTGACTGTTTTGTGTGGTTTTGTCTATGATTGTCTTCCTTCTTTTGGGTTAACCTGTTCTGGCTAACCTCCTGATGTGGTTTTGCAGTTGAGAAGCTGGTTATAGCATAGAATTCCTTCTACCTATAGCACTTGGGTAAGAGGACTTCACATGTGTCTTGCACCTTTATACATTTCAGAGAAAACTGGATGGAAATAGTGATTGCTTCAGTTCTCCTCCCACTGTGTACAAAAGGTGTTTTACTAATGGAATGAAAAAGGGTGGAGAATAAGGTTTGGCCACTTCTTGTATATCCCTCTTTGTTGTAAATGTCTGTGGGTGCCTTGCCTTCTGGTTGTCTCATTCTTTATTTCAATAAACTGTTGCAACGTTTCAGAGGTGTGTATTTGAACAAATGGGGTGGGTGTCCCAGGAGACATTAACATGTCAAGACTGAGCCTGTTGTGGTGGTACATGCCCGCAGTCCCTTCTGCTGGGGAGGCAAAGGCTGGTGGATTGCTCCAGTTCAGGAGTTCTGAGACACAGGAAGGCTAACACTGGCTGGGTGTCCACACTAAGTTTAGCAAGAATACGGTGAGTCCTCCAGGAGACAGGACCACCCAGCTGCCAAGGGAATGGGAAACCAACCCAAGTGGGAAAAACAGGGCATGTTAAAGCTTCTGTGCCAGTCAGTATTGGGATCAGCCCCATGAATGGTTACTGAACTTCCAGCCTGGGAAAGATTGGGAAACCCAGTCTTCAAAAAAAAAAAAAAGGACAAGAAATCTGCCAAGACTGAGCTCACCATTTCCCTACCCCCAGGATGTCAATAGCAACCCACCTCCATGCCTCCATCTTGCTATTGTTCAATTCTCACCAAATTCTACACATTCTTTCTCTGCAATGTTCATCTCTTCACTTTACCCTTGCCTGTTCATCTCTACAATCCTCACCTTAGCCTAGGCCTTTATCAATTCACTGCTGGAGGAGAACAGGAGCCTCCCCACCACCTTCCCTATCCCTCATTTCTTCCCCTTGCCATCCATCCACTACAGAGAAGTAGGCATTAGGATGCCATGAGGACTGCCTGAGCATATCGCCTCTCTTTGGCTTCCCATATCCAAGCCAAACTTCCCTGCTGAAGTTTTAAGGCCTCTCCAAATATGGTTCTCCCCCTACCATGACCATTTAATCCTTCTTATCAGCCCAGATTCCCTAATCCTGGAAACCACTCCATCCAGGCAAAACTAGCTGCCATGTCTCTGAGACTACATTGACCATTTTTCCTGCTAAAACCCCCGCCCTTTCCTTCTGCTGAGACTTGCCCTATATGTCTGCTTCTCAACTCAACTTCACATCCCTGTTTCCTTGATGAGAATTCTTCAGTTCCACTCTCCGTCACCTCCTTCAGCACTGGCATCTGTCCAGGTGTCCCTAGTCCTATCCTTATCTTTCCATCCCCCTCTGGGTCTAGATTGGGTGTCAATCTTCTCCATCCAAATGGGAGGTCCCTCAAGGGCAATCTGCATCTCTCCACAGTATCCAGAACATAGGTGTAAGTAGTTCAGCTAGATGGCACAGCGCATAGAGCATCAGCCTGGAGTCAGGGCGACCTGAGTTCAAATCCGCCCTCAGAGACTTACTAGCTGTGTGACCCTGGGAAAGTTAATTCTTCTGCCTCAGTTTGCTCATCTGAAGGTTGAGGATAATAATACATCTGCCTCCAGGGTTGTTGTGAAGATCAAATGAGACAATATTTGTGAAGCACACATGGTGCCTGGCATAGAGTAGGTTTATTATTATTATTATTATTATCATACCCAAAGAACCAAGGGTGGGCAAATATATAAAAGATATGCTCTGCTCTCCAGTTTCCTGCCACAATGGTTCCTTTCCTCAATGATATCAACATTTGCCAGGCAATTTTCTCCCTCTAATTTCTTTTCCCTGTTACTATCTCTTCCTGGCTTCCTTCAAGACTCAACAGAAGCACCAGCTTCAGTGAGGGATCTTTCCATGTCCACTCAGAAGCTAGTGCCTTCCCCTCTGAGATTACCCTCCATCTACTTTGTATTTTGTTTATAATCACGTATGTACATGTCTCCCCTAATAGAATGCAAACACCCTGGGGACAGGGACAAATCATGCTTTTTCTTTGTGTCACCAGCACTCTTCACAGTGACCGGTACATAGTAAAGTGCTTAACAAATGTTTGTTGATTGGCTCATAGATACCTTCCAGGTTCCTTTGACTGAGAGAAGGTGAAACCCATTCTGTTGTTAGTCCCGAGGGTTTGATAGCCACTGGGGTTGTTGTATTGTCTGAGAGGGTTTGAAGCCTGACACCAAATGACAATCTTTTTGTCCTCTTGAACTCCTTTTTTTAAAAGATGGAATGTAATGTTGGACTGAATGAGCCCCTCACAAGTTCTGTGAAGATGGACAAATCACCTCTCTTCTCTGGGACTCAGTTTCCTCATCTTTAAATGGGGTTATTGGATTAAGTGATTGCTGAAGATTCATCTCAAAGATTCTGGTATTTTCATATGATATAATAGTCTGTGTGCTGAGATTGGAGTCAGGATGGGCTGAGTTCAAATCCTGTCTCTGATCCTGGTTAACCATATTACCCTGGGAAGATCACTGAATCTCTCTGGACTTCAGTTTCCTTTTCCATAAAATGAGAAGGTTAGACTAACTGATCTCTATGGTCTATTTCAGCTTGAAATCTATGATCATAGGATTGTAGTGAGTTCTGAATTCATACCAGGTTTCCTCCCCTCCCTATCTTTTTTTTTTATCTTAAAAATTTCAATAATCTAATAAGCTTCAATGACAATACAGTCAACTTTCAACTCCAGAAAATTTCTAATTTCAAACTCCCACTTTCCCATGACATTGCAAAAATTGTACCCCAAGGGAATTCCAGTGTCCTAGAGTGGAAAAAAAAAAGTTAGTAGACTAAGAATGGGAAGATCTAGATCCTGGTCCTAGTAGTAAATTTCAGATGACTGTGTGATTCTGGGCAAGTCAGTTGACCTCCCTGAGCCTCAGTTTCTTTAGTAGAATGAAGGCTCTAGATTAGATAATCTTCCCTTTCAGTTCTATGATTATAGATTTCCTAATAATAACTAAGATTTATGTAGCACTTTAGGGTTTACATTGATCCTCCCAACAACCTTGGGAAGTAGGTGCTATTATTATCTTTATTTTACAGATGAGGAAATTGAGGCTTAGGGTCACACAGCTGATAAGTGTTCAGTTCAAACTCAGGTTTTCCTGACTCCAAGTCCAATGCTTAACCCACTATGCCAGTTAGCTACCACTAAATCTTTCTTAAGTAGTTGGTATAAATCTGCCTTGGTTAAATACAGGTAAAACTGATTGGGAAACATTGTGCCTAAAAAGCAGTGATGGGGTATGGGCCCAAGCCAAGACCTTTGCCCCTTATCCCATAAGAATTTGGGTCCCATTTGTTTGAGGGGGGAATGGAAACCCCCTCCTTGAACCCTCCTTGAAATTTCCCACTTGATCAAGTAAGTCTCTAGCGGTTAGCCTGAGACATCATCCCAGTTATTCCATTCAACTGGTCTTTCATGTTGGCTATGCCCAATCTCTTAATTCTGTTACCTCTGACCCACCCAGCCCTTCTTTGTCTGTTACTTTCCCACCCTTGATACCATCTAGACCCCATTCTCCTTTGGCTACCTGGTCTAGATTCCTGGTGTTCACCTGATCCTTTTCTGTTACCTCACAGTCATCCCAGCTTACTGGCCACTCCCATCCAGATCTTCATTAGACCCCTTCTCACATTCATCTCAAACTTCTAGATCCCTCCCACAGTCTTTCTGTATATAGGGTCCATCTTGTCTCCATTAAGGTTCTTAAAATCTAGCCAATGGCTGAGATTCAGTCTAGCCCATTTGTCAATATGAGCATCACAAATGTTCAGATTCCTTAAGAGTCTGGCCAATATGGTGGATCTTTAATCTTGTCTTTGACTGAAAGAAGGTTTGGGTCGAATTCATTCAGGCAGGACCTGAGTGTCATTATTTCAGGATCTTAGCATCCCAAGCCTCTAAACCTCAGCAGTTGGATTAGGGGTTATTTATTATTTGGTTGTGTTTTTTTTTTCAAGTCTATCCTTCATTACCAATCTGAGGCTGCTATGTGTCTCAAGCTGTTTTCCAATAATTACAACTAGCTGGTGATGAATCATTCCCATTCTCTCAGCCAGTTTTCCTTATGATAGACAACTGGCATCTCTGAGGTGCTTCCTCGCTTCCAGGGCAGTTTCTCATGGCAACAGCATTTCCTTTGAAGAGAAGTAAAAATTTAAATGCTAAGAGCCAAAGCTAACCAAAAGACAAAGTTTTATTGAGAGGAATTTACAAAAGAGAAACACAAGACTTCAAAAAGTAGCTAACAAATACTCAAGGAGCAATAGCCCCAAACAACAAATTGTGTAGGTGAGTGGTCCTAGAAGATACAGGTGAACAAAACAGAGATATACCTCATTTGAATAAACCCCTATTTACATGATGAACAGAGCTCTACTTATAGCTAAGAATCCTTTTTCCTTTGAAGCCCCAAGTACTAAGCAAGCACTACCAACTGAGCTAAATACAACCTACATAGAGGCCGAAGGAGCTGCCCTCCCCAACCTTATTTAAATATCAAGCCTCGATTTATGGTCTGGAGGAAGAAATGAATTGTGATGTTTCTCATCTTTCTTAATCCCAGAACCTCATTGACTTTAACCATTATAGTTCCTTCCTGTGTCTCTCTTACTGTTGCGAACTCCAGAATGTGACCAATAATTCAAGACCACCTTGAGTACAACTTACTAGAGAAGTCTCCCTAGGCCCTCTGCTTGGGGTGCCATGCTATAGGGCTATAGAGAAGCAGGTGGTTAGGCAACGAAAGTAGGAAAAAGAGGTGGCCTTAGATAGCTAGAGATAATGAACAAGGAAAAAACCAATCCTAAAAACAAAGAGACTTGAGGATTCATTGATATGATCAGCTGGTAACTACCCATTTCCCTCCCACTATCATCGCCAAGCTGTGAGAAACAGCTGTGTGAAGTGAAGCAAGTCCTTTCCCATCTTTGAACATCATTTCCCACATTTCTAAAATGAGGGGCCTGGACCAGATAATGGCTGATAAAACCATGTTGTGGAAAGAGCCCTGAATTGGAAACAACATACCTTAGAGTTCCAGCTCAGCTGCTAATTAGCTGGGTGACCTGGGGCAAGTCACTTCATCACTTGGGGCTTCAGTGACCTCATCTATAAAGTAAAGAGGCTAGGCTTGACTTCAGGGAAATCACACAAATATGGCGTGGAAACTCAGGAATAGAGGTGAAGTTTTTTTTACTATTTTAGTAATGTTGGAGCTTCTATTCTATTCTGTTCTATTTAGAAGGTTCTCTCCAGCTTGAATCCTTTATAATTTCTAAGATAAGCCCTTTTTGCTACTTTTCCCATCAATTCTCCTTTCATTAGCTGAAACTTGATTTCATTTGCTTAAAAATATTGATGGGGAAGATGGGGAATACGTCACCATTTTATCCAGGAATGGGGCTGGGGGTGGGGATGCACTATGACCCAAGGACAATCTTTCAGAGGACAGTCTACGCTCACTGAAGTGAATCAGATACACAGATTGGAGGGCTGTGTAATGTCTCACATCACACAATACAGACCCCAATCGTGGTGGCTAGGAGATACCATTTTAGAACCATCTGTCCTAGGAGAGAGTTGCTCAAAAGATTTTGCATCTGGGTATTCCTAAGGACTCTTCCCCCTTGAGGAAGTGATGTTGGGGGAGGAAATCAGCAAGCTACCAAGAAAAGTTATAGGTGGCTGTACAACATCTCACAAATCTCCAAGTTTCTCTTGTTCTTGGAAAAGATTTCTGTTCAGTCACAAGTTTCAGGCTACAAAAAGAGAAAAGGACAGAGGTCATATGGTCCATGCTATGCTGGCCGCAGAAGCCAATGGCTGCTGTGCTCAGACTGATATTTTCAGATGATGCTCCTGCTGGCTGTAGCAGTGACCCAACCTTCTCAGAGAGTTCAAGAGTTGAGAGCCAGACCTAGAACAGACAGAGATTCAATCTGCTGTGTAGGACTACAGGGTGTTGGTGTTGTGGGATGAGACAGTCTGTAGCAGAGATGATATCCAGGGTACCTGACTAACAGCTTCTGAGCAGTATCAGCTGGCAAAGAGGTGAGAAGGACAAACTCTCTCCTCTCTCACTTTCCTTGTCCCAGTTGATTTAGGCCCCTGCTCCCTCAAAAGGGTCTTAGATGTGTAACTCCCACCCCTGATTCATTTACCACCCAATGAAAGCAGGAAGGAGAGCTGGAGAATGTTACAGTTGTTTCCAGAAACGGTTGAAGACAGTTTGACTTTTGTTTGTTCCGAATAATGAAATGAATGTGACTGCATTATAGATTGCTTGTGTTAAATGATAATATAAAAATCGGTCAAATAGAGGGATATTATACAAATATGGGATAGGAGCTCAAGGACAGAGATGATATTTTTTACTGTTTTAGTAGTGTTGGAGTTTCTTGTATAGTATGCTCCTAGATCTGTATTGAACCCAGGGCCTTTGCCATCGTGCAATTGCTGGAAGCTCAAGTAGGTGAGACAACAGTAATCAGGCTGAAGCCCTCTGCTGGTCAGTGAGGATACTACAGCTTTTGGGAAAGCTAACACATGGGCATTTGGCTAACTTATTTTTTTTTTTTTTTGGCAATTGGGGTTAAGTGACTTGCCCAGGGGTCACACAGCTAGTAAGTGTCAAGTGTTTGGTCTGAGACCGGAGTTGAACTCAGGTCCTCCTGACTTCAGGGCCGGTGCTCTATCCACTGCGCCACCTAGCTGCCCCGCATTTAGCTAACTTCTGATGAAACTATTTGGGTGGACTCAGGGTAGAATCATGTGGTGGCAAAATTATGTACTACATCCCCTTGCTAGTTAATTAACTAATTGATCAGGTGGCAGCCTACTTCCCTGTAGGTTACGAAAAGCAGGGAAATGAACCAAGCGTGGGCAGCTGCTGCTATGTACAACATGACCTAGTGACTGCCATATTTGTCTGTGGATAGAAAGTATTGCTCCCAGTATACTTAGAGTTGGATGTCTTCCATTTTGTCAGTGATGGAGAGGAGGGAAAGGGCAAAACATTTTTAAAATCCTTGATTCCAAATTGATCCATGAGATGAACATAGAGGCCTCTTAGTACAAGTGAATAGAGAAGCAACGGCCAGAAACTGTTTCTAAATATATCTTCAACCTGGTATAGCGAGATGAACACTAGACATGGAGTCACAGACCTTGAAATGGGTCCTAGTTATATTTCCTGACCATGAGAAAATATCTCACTATCTCAGAGCCTCGGTTTCCCCAAGTGACTTTTTGTCCCTCAGCATCCGCCACTTGGGCTAGATGGCCCCTGAGGCCATCTTTCATCTCTGAATCTATGATCCTACAAAGGGTCTTAGAGAAAAAAGTGAATGTACGTCCATGTGATCTCTTGTATCAGGCTGGCACTTCTACCCAAAGGGCTATTCTGGGTGGAATATCTCAAGGACCGGCGATGTCATTGGTGACTGGAGTTAGGAGTGAGACTACTCGAAAGATGGGGGGAAGGATAAAAGGAGGAGGAGCAGAGAAGTTCAGTAGCAGGCAAATGCCCAACCACCGTCTAAGGCTCAACAAAAATTCCAGAAAGGATCTGCTCTACCTAAATTTGATCTCCGAAGAACTGTGCCCCGCTCCTTCTGTGTGCTCTCTTCTTTGTAGAGGTTGGAATGTATCTTCCCTAGTACCTATAGGATGATCCTTGGTTGCTCAAATGATCTGCCAATTAGTCAAAGGCAGTGATTTGGACCTCCCAGCCCAAGCAAGAGCAGTTAACTTCTTGGGCCTGAATGGCTGGACTGATGGACCAGAATGTTTAGCATGAAAGCATCATTTTACATGATTCACAACTTCCAGACACCTAGGAAAGAAAACTTAGAGGTGGTGTTCTGTCCAAGGTCCTCCTATCCAGGTCCCTACCTGTGGGAGCCAACTAACATCAACCAAATATTCAATCAAATAACACCAATCAAAGATTAAGATAAACAAAAGTAAATAAAATCAACAGAGAGGTAAAAAGATCACAGATCCATCAAGTTTCCTCAAAGGCCATTGATTCCCACCCCCTCCTTTTACAGATGAGGAAACTAATACCCCAGGGGATGAAGTGATTTAAATGCTAGCTATAAGTAACTTGCTCAAGGTCTCACAGGTAGTAAACACTGCGGTGGGAGTTTGAAGACAGGCCCTCTGACTCCCAAGCCAGGGCTCTTTTCCACTGTGCTTAGCATTGGAGAGATAACTGAGGGTCCTCAGCTGGGGTGCTTTATGAAACAGATGCTCTGACCTGAAACGGTCAAAGTCCCCTTTTCTTCAAGACCCTTCGGTCCAAATCAGGCTCCTCCCTATGCAAACCTGACAGACCTAGCGCTGGCACAGCCAACGCCCCCCGATGGGGAGCAGATCCCACCAGCACTGGAGCTGACACCCACAGACCCTGTCCCTCGAGAGATGACAGCAGGGTGGAGCTCTCCACAGACCACGCCCCCCTGGGAGCGGCTCACACCTGTGGACAAAGACATTGCATCAGATTTCTCAGCCTGTTTCTCTTGCAGAGAAGATTTCGACTCGACATGTTTTACAGTCAGTGATCAGTTCTCTTCCCAATGGGACGGTAACATTGATAGATCAAAGCAACAAATGGCCCTAAAGTAACTTTTCTATCAGATTTGGGGAGATAAATTCCTTAATTTGGGAGACAAAAGATTCAGCTTCCTAATTACATTGAGTACAGTTTGATATTAATAAGGACTGGACCTGGAGAAACTCCCAGATGAGGAAATCCCTCTACTGCAGGTGACACCTTCTTTCCAACTTGAATTCTTGGAGAATTCCCTAGAGCACTTAGAAGTTAGGGTCCCACAGCCAGTATGTGTCTTGAACCTGAGGCCAACATTTTATCCACTAAATGACAGCTGCCTCTGATTTTAAATTAGGTATTATCATATCCTATTAACATGACCATACATCACAATACCAGTGTTCTTATTGACAGATCTTAGTGGATGGTAACCTGGGAGGATATCAGGGATAGGGGTAGAGGTAAAGGCGAAGAGACTATGGCAAGAGAAGCCCAGTATGACAAAGTTAGTAGAGAGCTCGATTTGGAGTCAGGAAGACCTGAGTTCAAATCTGACCTTTGCTACTAGCTCTGTGACCACGGGCAAGTTATTTTGTTTGTGAATCTCAATTATTTCATTTCTAAAATGGGCATCATAACACTTGTAGTTCTTACCTTACAAGGTTCTTTTGAGGTTCAATTAAGAGAATGTGTGAAAAGTACTTTGTAAACTTAAAAGCATGTATAAATTATTCATAAGTGTAAATTATAGTAATATAGTATAGTGTGTCAATTATTCAGTAAAAACGAAACTTTGCTATGGGTTACAATGTGTATTCCCTACAATAGATAATCAAGAGTTCATGTCAGAAATCCAAAGAGTTTGGGTCAGAAGCTCTTGAAAATATGCTGTAAGTTTGTTAAGCCTCACATGCATCCATGCATATTATGCCTGGGTCCCAGCACCAAGCAGGTGAATAGGGTTTGTAATAATCTGATTGAAATAGGTCCCTCAACTCTGAAACTGGAATCAGAAGCAAAGTAACTGAAGATTCCTTTCCAGTTCTCCCTTCCTTCTTCCTCTCCTCCCTCCCATTGGGCACTTGGATAACAACCATAGACATGGCCCCATTTAGAACATTACTGCAATGTGGGAAGGCATATAAAATACTTACATATGTTGATTGAGCCAACACCCTCGCACAACCTGTCCAGAAAAGGAGAGAGAACAAGGTTAGAAATGGAATCTCTATTTTTAGTGACACTGAGGTTCTCTGCGTCTCCTCTGAAGCCGTGAGTTTAATTTTGGGCAAGAGAGAGAAGGTAGGATGAGTATTTATCCCCAAGGAAGTAGTTGTACTCCATTGCTGTGCCATATTCTCCTCTGGCATTTTAACAGGCAAGGAGTAGTAAGGGTGGCACAGAAGACATCAGAGGGCTGCCTCTCCCAACACCTTGCCAGCAACTAAATTCAATAAACATTTACTTATGATTATTGGATACCAACTATATCCAAAGCACTGTATTAGGTGATAAGAGATACAGAAGCAAAAATGAAAAACAGACCCTGCCTTTAAGAAGTTTTCATTCTATCAGTAAGGCTTGGGGAGTCCCTATATAGCTTTGGGACTTAAGACAAATCACTTTCCCTTTCTAGGCCTCAGTTTTTTTCAAAATAGAGAAATTGGACTAGAGAGACAATTATAGTATAGTGGGAAAAGCTTGGGTGTAGAATCAGAGGGCCAGGGTCTACATCCTGGCTCTGTCATTTACAGTCTGTGTGACCTTGGGCAAGTCATTTCCTAGAAGTCTTCCAAGGTTCCTTCTAGTTCCAAGATGTTCATTCAGTACTGTATATGAAAAGCCTGTGAAAACCATGGAGATAAAGGAAAGTGAGGAGGAAAATACAGTTTGATGTGAATGCAAAGGATTGTAGGTGGTTTGACCTTTGTCTTAGGCGACTAGGTGGAACAGTGGATGGAGCACAGGGCCTAGAGTCAGGAAGACCTGACTAGCTTTGTGACCCTGAGTGAGTCACTTAATCCCTCTGCCTCTGTAAAATGAGGATAATAATATCACCTACCTCCCAGGGTTGCTGTGAGGATCAAGTGTATCTCATTTGATATTTATAAATCATATTATAATATATTATTATATCAATATAACATATTCTATAATTTATTATATTAATATAATATTGTATACCTATATAATTTATATATTTATTATATTATAATGTTGTATTATAATATTAATGTGATGTTTTAATGTGAATTATATTATAAATATTTATAAAACACTTAGCACAGTGCCCGGCACATAGTAGGTGCTTAATAGATGCTTCCTTTCTTCTTTCTTAAAAGTCTGAAGCAGAGACTTTTAGAGACCTGGAATTCATAGTAGGAATCCAGCAGGACACTGCCACGCCATGGATAGATGTCATGAGATCTGTGTATTTGTATGGGGGGAGGAGGGGAATTACATCCTCATTTCATTAACCTTTAATTGAAATTAGATATTTCTTTTTATTGTGAATTTTAAAAAAATTATTGTGAAAGGGGATCTATAGACTTCACCATATTGGCAAAAGGGTCCACAAAGAAGATCAAGAACCCTTGGTCTACGGAAAAAACACAAGCAAAGCCTCAGCTGAGTGAACTTACAGGGCTCCTAATAAACCCCATTCCCTAAAGCCTGGTGGGAGAGAAAACAGGCTGCTCGCTCCTCCTCTACACCCTATTCCATTCTAGGGATCCAGCTGGGGCAGGGTACAACAACTTCCCCACTGAAGTGAGGTGGAGGCCCTACATGAGAAATGAAAGGGACCCAAGTGGGGCAGATGCAGTACAAGTAAGGATCATCTGAAATACACAATAGGAAATGAACAAGAGGAAGCCCACCGTGGAGGGAGTAGGTATTTCCACAACAAATGATGGGACTTGAGTCCAGAAAGGAACAGATCATTTTTTTTTCCAGCCCCTCACCTTCTTTCACAGAGGAGGAAGAAGAAATCAAGAGTAGTTGAATAGCTCCCTCAAGGTCAAGAGCCAGATGAGCATCCTAAAAGGAGCCATTATGGTGTACTTTATGGGATTTGGAGTTACAGGACCTGGGTTCAAATCCTAGCATTGTGATTTCCTTATCTATATGACCTTGGGCAAGTTGCATCACCTTTCTCAGCCTCAGTTTCCTCATTTGTAAAATGAAGAAATTGGACAAGAAGACCTCTTAAATCCCTTTCACCTCTAAGTCCCATGACATCCACTTCTCTAAGGTGAAGATTAATGCTTCTTTTACTGAACCATGTGGCTTAGAATGTCCCCTACTTTAGAAACTTCTTTTTAAGAATTTTCAAAGTTCAAATAATAAAGGCTAACCTATATTGATAAAGACCTGCATTCATTGTCATTTATTTTCTGTCCCTAAGTCTGTCCAGTTTCCTAGACATGTGCCCTGCCTGTCCTAACCAAGAAAGCAGCCAGTGGCTCAGTAGACAGAGCACTGGGCACTGGGCACTGGGCACTGGGCACTGGGCCTGGAGGAAGGAAGACCTGAGTTCTAATCTGTCCTCAAACACTTAATAGCTGTGTGATCCTGGGCAAGTCACTTAGTTTGCCTTAGTTTCCTCAACTATAAAATGGAATAATAATAGCACCTACTTTTCAGGATTGTTACTCAGGATGTGAGGATCAAATGAGATAGTAATTGTAGCACGGTAGTTTAACACAGTACCTGTCACATAGTAGACACTATATAAATGCTTATTCACGTCTCCCCCACATCAATCTGGAAGCATCTTGAGGGCAAGGTCAAGGCCTCTTCCTCTCTCTGAGTTCTCTTCCCATTCTAGCTCTCAAAGGGAAAAAGTTGTAGGGGGTGGAGAATGGGAATGTGGATACAAGATGGATAGGTAGACTGAATCTTATTTCAATGGGGGAGTAAATATATTGGAAATATTTCCTTGGATGCAATTGGTGTCATGGCTTAAGGTTGCTCATACTGGAAAGGTCAAGAAATTGGCTTGGATGAAGAGTTATTAAATTTATGTGCACTTGGTCTCCCTCCCAGCTGCAAATCTGCCTTGCTCTGCTCTGTTTCCATCATTTGAGTGCAAGTTTGGCCATATCCAGTTGAGTGTAACAAAGTTTTAGCTAATTCAGGTTCCTAGAGAGGCAATGTGGAGTGATGGATAGAGAGGGTCAGCCTTGGAATCATGAAGACCTTGGTTCAAATCCTGCCTCTAACAAACAGTAGTTATATGACCATGGGCAAATCACTTACCCTCTCAGTGCCAGTAGACAACTCTGTAAGACTGTTGATTATGGCAGAATTGTAGCTCTGCTTCATCAGAAGAAGCTCTCTTACTGGGGGTTCCCTACTCTCATGAAATCACAGGTTTAGGATGAGGAAGTTCCCACACTGGGAGTTCCCTAATTTCATGAAATCACAAGATTGGATGGGGGGAGTAGGGAGGATGGTGCAGAACTTTAGCTTATGCTGACTCTGATGGAAAAGCATCCTGGGTCAGTGAAGACCTGGGCTCCAATCCTGGCTTGCTGCTTACTAGCCTTGTGACTTTGGACAAGTAAATTCCCCTTCCTGGAACTCAGTTTCTTCTTTTATATAACAAGGGGGCTAGACTAGATGATGGCTAATGCTTTTTACAGCCCTAAATCCTATGATCCTGGAAGGAATTCCATTCCTAAATGAGGTCGCCAGGCTTTTGCCTTAGTGTGAGAAAGGAAGGAAGGAAATGAACATTTATTACATGGTTTCTATGTGCCAAGCTCTGTACTAAGCACTTTACAAATATTATCTCATTTCTCAGAAAGTACACTGGAGAACTGGAAAATAGTAAGGACCCTGTCACTAACTAGCTATATGGCTTCTCCCTCCCTGGGCTTCCACTTTCTCCTTTATGAAATGAAGTGGTTTGACTAGAAGATTATCTCTGAGGTCCTTTTCAGCTCTGACCTTCTAGGATTCCATCTTGGAGAAGAATTGCTGGGTGCCCCTTGACCTTGCTCCCACCTGCTCTCCTCTCCTTCCAGCAGCTTCCTGTAGGTGGCAATTTCCACATCTAGCCCCAGCTTGACGTTCTTCAGCTCCTGGTACTCCCGCAGCTGGCAGGCCATGTCCTGCTTGGCTTTCTGCAGCGCCTCCTCCAGCTCCGCCAGCTTGCACTTGGCATCATTCAGAGCTGCCTCGCCCTGCTGCTCTGACTCTGACACCGCTGACTCCAGCTTGCAGCGCTATGGGAAGAAGGAAGAGGAGAACTAAAATGATCTTGCTTTTTTCTGAACATGTCCTGACCAATGAGGCATAGTGGGGACATAGCACCACCATTTTGGGGGGCAGGAGAAGCCAGCCTCGGCAACGCACTGGCACTGCAGTCACTCCTTGACCTGAATATAGGTCAGAAGATGTAAGGAGCTAGAGCTGATGAAGGATACCACCCCTTGGTGCCCCACACCCTTCCCTCCTGCCCTCTGTACTGTCCCCCTCTGACCTGCTGCTTGGCATTCTGCACCTCGGCGGTCAGCCTCTGGATCATGCGGTTCAGCTCATTGATCTCCTCCTTGGTTCTCCGGAGATTCTCTCCCTGCAGGGTCACAGTGGCTTTCATCTCCTCACACTGCAGGGCCAAACAGAATTGCAGATTTCTAGAGATACATGAGACCTTAAAGTTCATTTCATCCATACTCCCTCAAATTACAGAATAGAAAAACAGAGGCAGAGAAAGAAGTGGCATCCCCAAGGTCACACCATAAGTGACAGTGCCAAGACCCAGGTCATCAGGCCATTGAGTCAGGGCTCTTTTACCCATCCCCCAAGGCCCTTGCCCATCAAAGCCATCAAAGAGGTTGGCCATGTCCACTTGACCTGGCTTCTTTACAATGGAACTAGAAAACTTGAGCCTAACAGTAGGTTTTGTACTGAGCTAGGCCACTGGTCGTCTCCAACAACATAGATAATCAAGAGGAGATATGGTGTATCTTTGTTCTCCTTCCTCCATCCAACAATGAATGAACTTCAGGGCACTATACATCTGAACATGTGAACTTTCATCTTCTCAATGTATACATGGCGTTGAACTATACCAGCCCTGATTCTGGGAAGACTGATGCTACCTATAGATTTGACTAGAACCGAATAAAAGTTCCACCCCACCAGGGTCACTTGCTCAAAATCTCCCCTGAATCCTTCCCACTACAGATTCCTGAAGACAAGGGAGATGCATCCTCTGACCTTGGTTTGGTACCAAGACTCGGCCTCTGCCCGCCTACGGCTGGCGATGTCGTCATACTGAGCCTTGATCTCAGCAACAACTGAGTCCATGTTGAGCTCCCGGCTGTTGTCCATCTTCACCACGACCGAGGTGTCTGAGATGTGTGACTGGACCATCCGAATCTCCTACAAGAGGGGATGGCCGTAACTCTTGGCTGGAAGTTCCCTCCCATCCTTTTCTCAATTGTTAAACTTTCATCTGATGAAATGATGAGACAGAGCTCAAAAGACAAGCACCAAACCCTGAGCTTTGGGGAATAAACCTTAAAATGTCAGATGACTTTAGGAAGAGCTGGCTAAGGAGTTACCTGGTCGTATTCCCATGGCCTAGAGCTAAGTGGAGATTAGATAAAAATTTGATTTCTGGTCCAAGCAGACAGTCCAATTGAAGCATCCTCCCCTGAGGCTTGGATGATTCACGTTGGCTCTCTGCAGCTGGCCTGCTGAATCAGCCAATGACTAGATTTGAGGTCCAGAATTTGCTATTTTGTTTGTTTCTACTCCAAGAATGAATAAAATAACTGCTAAAAGTCCATGTCCTCCTGTGATGGAGATACATTGTGCTGTGTAGATGTAACCTTAATGCCAGCATTCAAGATTATCCTAACGATCAAAGGAGACAAGCCATTGCACATGTGTATGAAGAAAAAACCACAAAAACGTGCTGTGGATGTAACAAAGGGGATTCAAGTGAGACCTAAATGAGGACTTTCCATTGGCAAGGAATGTTAAGGCCTTGGATGAGTTAGGTTCTACAACTGCCTATAAAACAGGGACCCACAGGGCTTATCATTCCTTCACTGGGCTCCTCTTTCTTGTCCCTCTTGATACAAAACTTGTTTTACCTCCTCATACAGAGCTCGAAGGAAGCTAATTTCGTCCTCTAGGGTCTCAGTATTTGCTTCCAGGTCTGCCCTGCGGCCGTAGGCACCGTCTACATCCTTGGGAGAAAGAAGATAGAGGCAGTCATGATTCTTTCTCTGCCACGTGTCTTAGCTTTCACCTTTTCCTTCTGACTCCCAGAACCACCACCCAAGTCCAGCCCCTCATCAGCTCCCACCCGGATGACTGCAGCAGGCGTCTTGCTAGACTGCTTGTTCTTTCTCCCCTCATATGCATTTAACAATGCTCTTAGAGTCATCTTCCATGAAGAACAATGTTCTTCCTCTGCTCAAAAACAGAGACCCTTTTAAAATTTTTTATTTATTTTATTTTTAATTTGTGGAATAAAATAAGCATTTCCTAACATAATTTTAAAAAAGATAATTGCACATGAAACAGCAAATCTGTTATGTACAACTTGCTATTCCTTTTAAATATATAATAAAGTTATCATGTACATTTCTTTTTTTCCCTTTTTTCTTTCCTGTCTCCCCCAGAGGTGGCTACCATTATATATATATATATATATATATATATATATATATATAAAACATATATACATGCACATACATATATAACACATACACATGCATATACATATATGACATATACACACACATATACATATATCTACACATATATACATATATTTGTAAAATCATTCTATACATACTTCTACTTATCAGTTCTTCTTTGGATGCAGATAACATCTTCCTTTGTATATCCTTTGTAGTTAATTTGGACCCTTTCTTCCTAGAATATTTTATTCAAGCTCCTAAGTCCTACCTTCAAGGCTTCTCCACCTATTGGTCCCATTTCACTGCCCTTTTTTTATGACATGGTGTTAGAAGTGAAAGAGAACTCAGAGAAGCATTGAATAGTAGAAAAAGCACTAGACTTGGAGTCAGGAAACCTGGCCTTGGGCCCCTGCTCTCATACTTATTACCAGTCTGACCTTGGGTCAGTCAGTCAGCCTCCAAAGGTCTCAATTTTCTCCTCTATCCAATGAGAGGGTTGGACTATCTGAGATCTCCTTAAGCTCTAAAGCCTTTGTAGAGATTGTGGAGTCTAACCTTCTCACTCAATAGACTAGAAACCAGAAGCTTTTCAAGGAGAAATTAATTAACCAAGGAAAGTGCCAGAGCTGGAACTAAAAGTCAAGTCATTACACCAGGCTGGCCCCATCCCAAAATGCATTCTCTACTCAGTTATCCCCTCAGGTCAAACTGAACTTTCAACAGCTTTCAACAGTACCCATTGTAGCTCCTGTCTCAAGCGGAGTCACTGATGGTGAGAAGCAGGACCTTACTACACTAGTATTTTGAGAGCTTGCTGGTTAGTGCAAGCTGTTTTCCTCACATCTTAGAGAGGTATAGTTACTGCCCTGCACAAAAGTCACTGATGGAACCACCAGAATTTGATTCCCTGGAAAATCTGATTAGTAGTTCATTTGTCATTCAAGAATGAACAACTCAGGCTCAGATTCTTATAATCTAGCCAATAGCTCACTAATGTTCAGACTCCTTAAGAGTCTGCCCAATATGATGGATGTTCTAATAAACCTTGTCTTTGGCTGAAAAAAAAAAAGAATGAACAACTCACTGTGAGTCCATTCTGTTGTGTAGACCATCATCTCACTCTGATCAAGTAGAGGTTTCTGACCAAACAAACCGAGATCTCTGTTTTGACTCAACTGTCTGCCTTTCCCTCTGCCTATCTATCTGTTCCATGACAATATTTTTTTAAATTTTTTTTTTAGGCGGTTGGGGTTAAGTGGCTTGCCCAGGGCTACACAGCTAGTAAGTGTCAAGTGTTTGGTCTGAGGATGGATTTGAACTCAGTCCTCCTGACTTCAGGGCCAGTGCTCTATCCACTGCGCCACCTAGCTGCCCCCTCCATGACAATATCTTAAAGTAGGTGCTAGTTTTGATTAAATTTGTGTATAATTTAAGGGCATGAGGTTATACTCTAAGTTTGTCTCAGGGGCTAGTCCAACATTTTAGAATGGTGACCACTACAATTTCTTCAATATATATCTTAGATGGCAACTAGTAAGGACTATAGGTCACAGAGCTATGATAATGGACTAGTATTGTCTTAGATGGCCTGTATCTACATAAACTCAAAATAAAGTGAGAGGAAAACGTCAGCCATTCACTCAGTTGCCCACAAAGTGACAAAGTCATTCAGAATGAAATAGATGATTTTCAATGCTCAATAAATAGAGAGTGCCTGAGGTACTAAATGGAGACATGGAAGCCAGGGAAGAGACAAGATAACCTCTGTTTCATTAATTTCCCCCTGGGTCAATCTAAATAATATTAACCAGTGAATTCAAATGTCTGCTAACAACCCTGTATGTAGGGTGACAACTAAACCATACCTTTGTATTCAGATTTCTCTTTGTAATGAAATTTACTTTGAATGGAGAAAGAGTCACTCACCTTCTTCAAGACCACAAACTCATTTTCAGCTGTAGCTCTGAGACCTACCTCCTCTTCATACCTATGGAGAGAGAGAAAAAGGGATTAAAAAAAAAAACAAAACCTAGGACGATTTCAGGCTGGCTATCCTCAAAATTCAAAGAACAGATTAAGCCTCACTTGGCTTCCATTGTCACAAATTTAAAATGCCAAGAATTTAGTGAAAAGATCGGATTGGGAGCTGCTAAATGGTGTCATAAGCCCTCTCTGAGCCTCACAATCCACTTCTGTGAAATGAGAGGATTAATATATATGGCCTCCAAGATGCCCTTCAGGTCTAATGGAGCTTTACTCCAAAAAACCCTATTCTCTCTCAAGTCCTTCATTCCCAGTTCTACCACTGGTGGCTTGAATCCTTATGCTCTGACATAATAGAGATGGGTTCATGCTGTTCTGGAGAGATTTTCCCACCCTAAATCTGCTGCCTTTTCTCACAAAACATAGAGGTGAATTTGAGTTTAACTCAGCCCCAGTTGGCATGGAAACCCACACATTCCTCAGTTTGATAGTAAGGTCCGCTACAGTAAAGCTACAGGATGTGGATATTTTGGGTAATTTTGGCTATTTCTGTAAAACTTTAGTTCTAGAATTTTATCTTTCCCAACCCTGACAGTGGGGGCAGGAATAAAAAAAAACATGAGCTAAACAAGGATCTATTGTCTTTCTCTGACACCCCAAAGGAGACCAGAGCAAAGATCCATGTCCCTGGTGCAGTTAGTTCATAACTAAAATTCCACGTTCCGTGGAATTCTACTTTGAGTTTCTATATGATAAGGTTATAAAAGAAGGATAAGGAAAAGAGAAAAAGTGAGCTAAATAATAATAAGGAAATCTTGTAACTAGGTCAGGGATTGCTTTTATAAAGGAAATTTTGAGCAAACTTGGGGACAAATTAAGGAAAATTTGAAGAACAAGCTCCAGGTTCAAATACTGGTCCAGATTCTATTTCTATGTTGAAAAGATCAAGGACAATCAAAAAGGACATATAAAAAAATCAGGAGAATCCAGGATTAGAGAATGGAACCTAGAGAGGTAGACTGAAGAAGAATAAGGAAAAGGTAGTTGGCAAGATAAGGCAAGATGAGGAAGAAAAGGTAAGTGGAACAATTAAAGGGTAAAATTGATTCAGTGGGCTGGAGGATGGGACAAATTGGAGAAGCAGATAGGTTGACACAAGGCTGAAGGGGAGATGGATTTGATTATTGAATTGTCAAGACTAAGAAAAAGAAGTTGAGTGGGGATGTCAAGTTATGGAGAGGACAATGGACTATAAAAAGTTTTATCCAAAGGCTTATGGTTGTGGTACAAACACTTGCATGTAGTTCAAAAAGAAAAAAAGAACAACTAAAAGATTTGGCCCTGCAAGTCTATATTTCTACCACAATCAAGTTATCTGTGTTCTCGCTTCAGACTGATCTAGAAGCTTGAAAAAAATTTCTTCACACTCGACTGTTACGAAAAATAAACATGTTCTCAAAGGAAACAAGAATGAGGCTTCAACAGGGAAAAAAAAAGGATCCGAGGTAGAGGAAGGGAGGCTTGACCTTGCCAGGATTGGAGAGAATGGAAAAACACTACAAAGATAAGAAAGGAAAGGAAGAGGAAGGCTGTTCAATCAGAGCTGAAAAATAGATAAAAAGTTCTTCCTGAAGAGGGAAGATATCCTGAGGAGGGAGAAGCTGCTTGTCTTCTAAAGACTGATGTAGTAGAGTCATAGACGTTATCAGATAAGTGAACATCAATTAAGGGGCAGGAGAAGAATAGGTGTAGTAGTTAACGATTCTTTGCTTAGAGTTACAGAGGCACCTATTCAATGGCTATGATGATGATGATAATAATAGTAGTAGGAATTGTAATAGTAACAGTAGTAGCAACAATAGTAACAGTAATAGCAGTAATAGTAACAGTAATAGCAATAGCAGTAATAGTAATAATAATAGCTATCACTTACATAGTGTTTTCAAAGCACTTTGCAAATATTACTTCATTGTATCATCCTAACAATCCTGGGAGATAGGTGCTGTTATTGTCCTCATTTTATAGCTGAGGAAATTGAGGCAGACAGAGGTTAAGGGATTTACCCAAGGTCACACAGCTCATTTGTGTCTGAGGCTAGATTTGAACTCAGGTCTTTCTGATTCCAAGCCCAGAGCTCTCACCACTGTTTTCTTCCCAGGGATGTATCTAAGACATGATAGAGGATGTTCTATGATTTATCAAAATGAATGATAACTCTTCACTTCTGGCAACCACAAATAACATAAAAATGACGGCCACAGTGATGAAGTCTTAAGCAAGAAAATGAAATCCACGGGGTCACCAGTAGTGTTTTCTTCAATCCTGGCTACTGATGGCAAGAGATGCAGAAGAGAAAAATTAATTGGGGAAGAGAATTGACAGAATATCATAGATAGAGAGCTTATTAAATTTACAGATCACACAAAGTTAGGTAAGATAGCTAACACACTGGGTATATTTGGGTCCAGGATCCAAAAAGTCTTGGTAAATTGGCTAGAAGTAATTTTGCCATTGGAATAGGTCACAGATCCTCCTAACAGGAAAAAGAAATGGATGAGAAATTTGGGAAACAGGCTAGGGTATTTGGATGGAATCTAATAAAAAGAGATTCACTAAGGATAAATGTAAAGTCTTATACTTGGGGACCAAAAGTTAATTTCACAAATACAAGGTTGAGGGAGAGACATGGTTAGATAGCACTTGTTCTAATAAAGATCTAGGGAGTTTTAGTGTACTACAAGCTCAAAATGAATCAATAATGTGATGTAGCAGGCACAAAAGCTAAAATAATATGGGACTCTGTTTGCCGTAATCTACTGGAGAAGGAAATGGCAAATCAGTCCAGTACCTTTCTCAAGAAAACTCTATGGACAGTATTGACATGCAATGATCCACAAAAAATCAGATATGATTAAACAACCAAACAACAACAAATATTAAGAGGAGGTGACAGTAATTGTACTCTGTACTCCGTACAGGCTATAGTCTCCCTGTACTCTGCCCTTTTCAGACCTCCATGGGAGTATAACATATGGGCCTTGAGCCCATAACACATGAGGATGAGGTGGAGTATCTGTCATGTTTAGCCTGGAAAAGAAAAGACTCAGGGGGAACATGATGGCTGCCTTTTAAGTATTTATGGAGGAGAGACTATATATTTATGTTGTCCCAGAAGGCAGAACCAGGAGCAGTGAATGAAGTTGCAGTGAGGGAGATTTAGGTTTGATGTCAAGAAAAATTTTCTAACAATTTGAGCTGTCAAAAAGTACAATAGGCTTCCAAAGGGATGGTGGATTTCCCCTTCCTGGGAAGTCTGCAGGCACAGGCTTGATGACCATTCATTGGGTATGGTGTGGTGAGGAGGTCTTGGTTGTATGGGTTGGGCAAGATGGTGGCTAAGGTCCCTACCAATTCTCAAAGATACCAAATCTCAAAAAAAAGTGATTTTCTGAATTATCAGAATTAGTTCTCTACTGTATCATTTCCCCAAGTTCCAGTCAATGTGGGAGATAGATACTCAGGATGCATCTTTATGATACAAAGTGAGGGTAAACTAGCAATAATCCAGGAAATTTCACTACAAAGTTTCATATTAATAATAATAACTGGGAAGGCAGTGTGGTCTAGTACAGAGGGGTCAAACTAATGGCCTAAAGGCCATATGGGACCCACAAAAATCTTGAGTGTTGCCTAAACCAAATTAAAATGTAATTGAGAAAATTTTAACAAAATAAATAAAAATACAATACAACATAGATCATGTTAATTTGTGGTTTTATAAGTCAATATGGTGTCAGTGGGGATCTGTTTCTATTTGATTTTATCATCACTGATCTAGTGAATAGAGAACTGGCATTGGAGGGAGAAAGTCCTAGATTTAAGTCCCACCACCGGCCACATGTATGACTGTGGACAAGTCACTTAATCTCTCAGTGCCCTAGACAATTCTCTAAGACTGATCCACATTGGTTGAGGGACTTTCCTTCTCTAAGTTTTCCCTATACTAATGAAATCACAGGTCTAGCTCCTATACTTATCTCTTGGAAAAGCAAGATAGCCTAGTGGATAGAGTGTTGACCTTGGCAGCAGGAAGACCTAGATTAAAGTCATCCCTTTGAAAATGCATTAACTGTGTACCTGAGGCAAATCATTTAACCTCTAAATGGACCCCAAACAACCCTCTAAGATCAAACACTACAGAATAGTGGCAGGTATTCAGTGTGAAGAGAGATCAGAGATCCATTCCTAATAATAACAATGACAATAATAACAGTTATGTGGAACATTTCTAGTCATCTATATAGCTGCAAGAAGTCCAATAAGAACCCAAGTTAGATCAAATGAGAAATAGAAAGCTTGAGCACAATTAATATAATGAATGACAGAGAAGAGTTATATCAAGGGAGTTAACTGCAACTCTAGCTTCTAAAGTAGCAGGGGCAGTTAAGATCCATATGTGTCATCTCAAATGCTTCACAGTGGTCCATGAATTACCAGCACGCCATTTTATCAGCTTACTCTCAGATGCATGCCTGCTCTTATCTTTCTTAACAAAAGGCATTAGATGAGAACATTGAAAGACCCACCGAAAATAGTCAGTTGTGTGTTATATACTTTACATAAAGCATTCACAGCTTGTCACTAAAATATATATAAATATATATACACATATATGCAAAAAATTATTTAATTGTTCGAGAAACAAAAAAGGTGTGCCTCAAAGCCCTGTGTGTGTGTAAAGAACAACTTATTATTTATAGTACTTAGTAATTAATGAACACCTGCCCCAAGGCACCATAACATTTATACTGTCTTTCTTGATTATCACAAACCTTTGACCTTGTTTCACACTCATGGCTTATTCATGTGGCACAAATTTATAAAATAGACTTAAGCAGAGTGTGAATTCTAGAGAATTTGAGATCCACATGGAAAACTGTTTTCTATTTAAAATATGTCACTAATACAATAATGTCAAGATCAAATAACAGATTGAGATATATATATAAAACATGTACATATAAGATCTATATATAGACATCTATATAAACTAGATTTAAACTAGATGTACATAAAATAGATATAAACATATATGTATGTCATACATAGATACATACATATGCATACATGTGTGTATATGTGTGTGTTTCTACATGTGTGTACAGACATGGCCAGTTTGAGAATTTATTTTGACTGACTATACATGTTTATAATAGGACTTTTGCTGTTGTTGTTGTTTGCTTTCTTGATTGGGGGAAAGAGAAATGGATAGAAAAGAATGTAGACCTGAAAAAAAATTAATTAAAATAAATAAAATGTAGCATTCCTTTAGTAAGACAGTTTAAGTTCATTATGATTTTGCCTATGCTTAAGTCCATCATCATCTTTCTAAATCTGACTCTCAAATTAGAGGACTACAACCAAAATGTGTTATTAATCAGTAGATGCACATGAATGGCATCAAGTTACATGGCTCCACTGCAAAACATATTAAACAGTCACTTCATCGCATCGAAACTCTTTAACGATATCCTGGACTCAATAAATGTAAAAGTCTTAATATAAGACTAGAAAATTTGGAGACTGAAGTATTAAACTGATGGAGAAAGATATCTATAAATACCTTGTTCCCTGTTAGGCAGGACATAACAAGTATAAAGTTATCAAGGAGAAAGCTATGGTTTAATATGTTAAGAGACATGCTGGCACCCTGAAAGCAGAGCTCAATTTAAAAAACAATTTAAAAACAAATAATTTTAAAGCAATCAACTTCTGTATAATACTAGTCTTAATGTTTACTTGCAGAAATGTGAAATGGACTGTAACATATTTGAAAAGTATCTTCACAAAAAGCTATACAATATTAATGAAACACAGGGCCCATTATCCTAAGATGGCCATAGAATAATACTACCTAAGTGAAAAGAAGAGAGGATTGGTAAACACAAAAACCTACAGAAATACTTTTGTAACAAGTAGACATTATTTCATTGAAAAATAATAAAGGCTGACACAGATACACATCTTTGAATTTATCCCACGTAATTGAATGTATTTTACCTTTGGCAAGAGTCCAATAAACAACCAAGATCCAAGAATAGAATCAAAAGGCTCCCCGTGGGTGACATCTTCATGAACTCAGCCCACAGTGTATTGACAAAGAAGCATAGAATGAATGGCTGAATCATGCAGAATTGTTTGTGGAAGTGGATGGCTTTATAGGGGCAACAATTTTGTCTTCTCCAAAAATTATACAAAGGTTAATTTTAAAGAACCTGGACTTATCAATCAATATAAATTATGCAAAGACATGGTAGAAACTGTGTAACATATCATTGCAGGCTGAAAAAATACTAGCAAGCTACCTAATAATACCTAGTATGGACAGCTAGGTGGCACAGTAGATAGAGTGCTGGGCCTGAAGTCAGGAAGACTCATCTTCATGAATTCAAATCTGTCCTTAGACACTTAGTAGCTGTGTGACCCTGGGCAACTCACTTAACCTTGTTTGCCTCAATTCCTTCTTCTGTAAAATGATCTGGAGAAGGAAATGCAAACCATTCCAGTATCTTTGCCAAGAAAACCCAAATGGGGTCATAAAGAGTCAGATACAATTGAAACAACTCAAAAAACAGCAACAACTATACCTAGTAAGAAATGACTTGATGGCAAGAATTATGCTTTATAAACTCACTATCTTTCATGAAATGACAAATCCCCATACTAACCTCAAAATATCCTGGAGAATGCAGAGAAAAAACAAACCAAACTATTATCCACAATTTTCTAGTCATAACATCAACCCATAAAAATTTAAGAATGATGTTTAGATATAACAATATCAAATACTCAGTCTCCAAGCTATCTAAAACAGTTAGGTGGCATGATGGATATTTTGCTGGGCCTGATGTCAAGAAGATCTGAGGAAGGATGGAAGGAAGAAGAGAAAAAGGGAGGGAGGAAGGGAGGGAAGGAGGAAGGAGGGGAGGAAAGGAGGGAAAGAAGGAAGGAAAGAGGGAGAAAAGGAAGGGAGTGTGGAAGGGAGGAAGGAAGGGAAGACAGGTGAGAAAGAGGTAAGGAAGGAAATAACCATCCATTTTTATATGCATTGATTAAATTAACTAGATCATTGTCAAATCACTTTCCTTTGGAATTTTTCATTGATTGACTCCACTTGTTTAATCAAGTAAGTCAACCTTCCATAGTTAAGTATTAAGTATCCTTCAGCACTAACATATGCAATTCCTACTACTAAGGATTCTCCTTTCTTTCTATTAGTCTCTATAGTATCAATCTACATTGTTTGTAGCTTCAGGTGCAATATCCTCTCTCTGACTAGGAGCTCCCCAAAGACAGGGATTATGTATCCTTCTCCTTCTGGATTTTTCCCAAATGCTCAAAACAGGGCTCTATGAATAATGGAGCTTGGGATGTGGGGGGAGGGGGAGGCAAACTTGTGGACCCCCCTTTGTCTTATATAGACTCAGGCTAAACACCATGGAGATCAGAAGGTTGTGATTTGGAGTCAATGACTTGGATCTTCACATTCCCCTTGTACTATTTATGGACTCAGCCTGATTCATGTTTCATGAAAGCCTCTTGGCTCCTTCCCAACCTGAGACTCACTTCTTCTTGTAGCCCTCCAACACCTCTTGCGTGTGGTTGAGCTCAGAGGACAGACGTCCACTGTCTGTCTCAACGCCCTCCAGCTCCCGCTTCAGGGTATCAATGTAGCCATTGAACAGGGGCTCCATGTTGCTCTGATAGCATCGTTGGTTCTGGTAGAAGTTCCATTTGGTCTCCAGCAGCTTGTTCTGCTGCTCCAAGAACCGGACCTGTAGCACCAGAGAAAAAGACAACATGGGAGAACCTGTAGTCAATTATTTCAGCCCGGCCACCTTAACGCCCTGATTTTCAGTTTCTGTATCTGTAAAATGAGAGATTTTGGCCTAGATGATCTCTAAGGACCTTTCTAACTATAATATTCAGATTTCTAGAAACTGGCCTACTCCCTGGACTCTTGCCCCACTGCCACCCTGAGGATGGATGAACCAAGTTTCCTTGGTTCACCACTAGCTCCTCTTTTGTACACAGGCAAAGCAAACTATGATTCTTCTTGTAGTTGGAAGGCTACAAGAAGAATGTTGGGCTCCCCTACCCCTACCCTGCCATGGCTTTAATTAGATTAGATTAGATTATAGGCTCCACAGAACAAGAACTATGTCATTTCCACTGTGATAGCCTTATTTCTTAGCAGTGAGCACTGGAATTGAATTTTCCTAAGAAAGTCCAACCAAGAAAATCCCTTCTTTTCCTTGACTAAATGTTCATCAATGATAAGGAGTGGAAAACTCACGTTTAGCCTCAACACAATAGAATGGAAAGGTTAAAAACTGTTGCCTCCAACACCAAATCATAGGATGTGCTACAAAAGCTGAGTAGATCAGTACGTTATAGATTTAAAATTAGAAGGGACCCTAGAAGTCATCTAATACAACCCCTTCATTTTACAGATGCAGAAACTAAAGCCCAGAGGAGTTAAGATGATTTCTAGGAAGGTAATAAGTAGCACATCCAGGATCCAAACTCACTCTGACTATGAAGTATATGTGAAGTTCTTAGCACAGTAGGTGCCAATTACTTGGCTCATAATAGGGGCTAATTGCCTGGCATATAGTAGGTGCTGATTGCCTGGTACATAGTAGGTACTTAATAAATGTTTGTTCCTTTCCCTGCTTTACTCAAGGGTTCATAGCTCTGTAACTGAATAGCTCTTCAGGGAAATACAGCATGCTCTCAAATTAGCATGCTGCAAGATAGAGCACGATGGGAGAAAGGAGAAATCCAGGCAAGGTGCTCTAGAGAGACAGCACTTTCAACTAGGGACATTATGCCTCTGATACTTAACTGCCTGTGTGTCTTTGGGAAAGTCATGTTGCCTCTATGGGGGCCCCATTTTCTCATCTCTACAATGAAGGAGTTAGAGTAAATGGCTTAAGAAGTTCCTTTTCATTCTAAATCCATGCTCCTAAGAATCAAGGAAGGCTTTATAGAGGAGATGTCATCTAAGCTGAGCCTTGAAGAAAGAGATGGATTCCAACATGTGGAGATGAGTAAGGGATGCACTCTAGGACTAGAAAACTGTGCTTGTGAATGTATGGATGCTTTTTCAAAACAAGGGATAAGGAAAGTCAGTTTTGGATTCAACTCCGTGGATAATTCCCAAACAATAAATGAATTTTTAACTGTATAGGGCTAACTGTTTGCACCCTAGCTGAGAAGGGGGGCGGGGCTTACATAGTAGTGGAAAAAATATTAGAGGACTTGGGTTTGAATTCTGACTCTTAAACCTGCTACCTGTGTGACCTTAGGTAAAATTAGATGAAACATTTTCTCTCTTTGGGCCTTGGTTTTCTTGGTTTCTTTCTAAGTTCTCTCTAATTCTAAAACAGGATGACCCTAGCTGACACAAGAGATTGAGGACCCTTAATAGTGTCCAGTAGGATCAGGATATAGCTTCTCTGCAGGTCATCTTCTTTCCTAAACCTTTCTTTCCTTCCAGAGCTCCCTTCCTGAAAAGATCCTGGAACCAGCTGTGTCCTCTCTTAAAACTGGAAAACAGAAGGCTTTGGATCTCTTCACTTCTCGGGCTCTTGTGTAACAGAGGAATTCAAAATCCCTCATGACAAATACTAAAATAACCTTCCAAGGACTCTGCTTAGGAGGTGATGGAAAGCTGGCTTGCACCACCTCCCTGCTTCTCAGAGCGTAATTTCCTACCTCTCACATATTGGTTATGTTCAGTTTTACATTATAGCTGTTTGTTTGCATTCCTGATCTCCCCTACTGGACTGGAGGCATATTGGTGCCAGAGGCCAGCTCAAACTTTAGATTTTCTCAAAAGAGTATTGTACATGACAGGCTTAATAAACGTTTGTTGAATGAATGAATGAACGCACGAATGAACGCTTAGGTTTACAGCATCACTTCTTAGATGGATGGTATCAGTCTGGATAGAGTTATCTATCTTGCTCCTCCCACCATCGATTGTCTGGTGTCTCATGACACAGGAATGGAGAAAGACATTAAGTGTTTTTGCATTAAAGGTCTTTCTTTCCTCATACCCCCATGTTTTCTTTAAGAGTATGAATGGGGATAATGATCAACTCCATAGAGAAATTAAGTTTGAAGAGATGGCAGTGCCAAATGAGAGAAGATGGAATATTAGAGAGAGTCAATGCATGAGCTCTCCTGTGTCCATCCTCCCGGCTCCCAGGTGATCCCAGACCCCAGACTCACCTTATCAATGAAGGCAGCAAATTTGTTGTTAAGACACTTGATCTGCTCTTTCTCCTCTTGCTTCACACACTGGGCATTGGGGTCAATGTCCAGGTTGAGTGGGGTCAGAAGGCTCTCATTGACAGTAACAGTCGTGATAGAGGGAGGACTGGGTCCACACAGGCCCCCAACTCGATAGCCAAAGCTGCCCCCACTGCGTGGAGGACGTCCATAGCCTACAGAAATTTGAGGTTTCCCCACAACTCCCAAGCTCCGGCTGCTAAAGCCCCCAAGTTTCCTGTAGCCCAGACCCCCAGGGCTTCCCCCTTGGTAGGAGAGGGTAGTGACACTCGGCCGGGCTCCCAGCCTCGGCACCGCAGCTGAGCAAGAACTGAAGTTCTTGGTCCCACTGTTCCAACTGATGTGGGAAGACTGGTAGGCCATGATGTCTCCTTAGCTGAAAGTTCCTGAGAAAAAGGCAATCAGGAGAGAGGGCAATGTGACTTGTGACCTGCCCAATAACCATCCCTCCCTTTTATGTGTCCTGGGAGGGGGCTCGGACAACATAAAAGGGAAGGGAAAATTGTTTCATACGATTTATGAGCGTGGGATTCTCCCACTCACCAGGCCAAGAGCAAAGCCAAAACTTGCCCCTTTTTATAGGCCTATCTGAGAGACCCTACATCACAATAAACATCACCCCTGCCTTTTCAACCCCACATGCCCTGACATATCTATTAACCCATTAATACACAATCATCCCCTGTGAGTGGGCACAGGGTTATTTTCCCACATGAGCAAGTATAGACCTAGCCTAGGAAATGGAGATTTGTCAAGAATTGAAGGGTCCCATGTCCTTCTAACCTGGAAGAGACCTGGTCCCCATTGATGCTGGACTACCAGGACACAGGGACAAATGCTGGACAGAGAAGCATGCCTTCAAACTCTGTGCTAGGAGACTGAGTTCATTAACCTTTAGAGCTACAAGAGACCTTGAAGGTCATCTGATCCAAGCTCTGGATTTCACAGATGAGAAAATAGAGGCCTAGAGAGGAGAAGGGGGCAGCTAGGTGGCGCAGTGGATAGAGGCCCAGGCCTGGAGTCAGGAAGACTCATCTTCCTGAGTTCAAATCCAGCCTCAGACACTTACTAGATGTTTGACTCTGAAAAGGTCACTTAGCCCTGTTTGCCTCAGTTTCCCCCATCTGTAAAATGAACTGGAGAAGGAAATGGCAAACCACTCCAATATCTTTGCCAAGAAATTCCAAATGGGATCACAGAGTCAGACACAACTGAAACAACCGAACAGCAGAAAGCAGAAAGAATTTGTCCAGATTCACAGATAGTAAGCGGCAGAACTGGGAGGTGAGTCCATATCACCTGAATCTGATTCTAAATCCAACTCTCTTTATTCACTGCATCCCATCATCCATTCAGCACACATTAAGCACTTCCTATAAGGAAAGCTCTGATGGAGTTACTGGAGGGATGAAAAGAGGCCATGTACATCAGTAGTAGGAAGAACAGAATGATGGGGCTCTTTAACACATTAACTATGTGACCTTGGCCAAGTCACTTAACCCTTTGGAAGCTCGATTTAGCCATCCGTAAAATATGAATGATAATAATATGTGCCCTGCAGCTTGGTATGATAGAGAGAATGTTGGACTTGGAGTCAAAGGACCTTAGTCCCAACTCTACTTCTGCCACTTATTTTCTGTGTGACCCTAGGCAAGGGTCACCTCCTCTGTGAATCAGTTTCTCCATCTGTAAAATGAGAGGCTTAGAAAATGAGAGGCATCTAGGTGGTTCAATGGTTAGAGCCTGGGAGTGGGAGTTAGGAAGACCTCAGTTCAGATCTGGCGTCAGACACTTACCCAGTTGTGGGATTCTGGGTAATTACCTTTTCTGTACCTCTATTTCCTCATCTGTAAAATGGGGACAATAAAAATGCCTAACTGTCAGGGTTGTTGTGTGGATAAAATGAAGTAACATTTGTTAAGGGCTTTATAACCCTTCAAGTGCTGGTTATTATTATTATTATTGGATTACTTCTATAATCCCTTTCAACTCTAAATCTATGACCCCATGACCTACCTGAAAGGGTTATTGTGAGGATAGTACTTTATGAAGGCTTTAGCCTCCATAAATGTGTGTCTTTAAACAAGATCCCTGCCCCTCCAAACTCAATCTAGTTGAAGAGATGATGCACAGAAGTGAAAAGTTGAAGAACTTTGAGTATATATATGTTTATACATATGTGGGGCCATAGGTGTGTGTGTATGTATGTATGTATGTATATATATATATATATGGGTGTGTGTGTGTGTGTGTGTGTGTATGTATGTATGTATGTAAGTATACGTATATTTAGTGCCCAATGATTATGGTTGTTGTTCAATCATGTCTACCTCTTTGTGACACCATTTGGGGTTTTCTTGGCAAAAATACCATTTCTTTCTCCAGCTCATTTTTTACAAATGATGAAACTGAGGTAAAAAAGGGTTAAGTGACTTGCCCAGGGTCACACAGCTAGCAAATGTCTAAGGAAGAATTGGAACTCAGTTCCTTAGAGCACCAGACTTGGCACTCTATCCACTGTGCCACCTAGCTGCCCAACGCGTAAGGTAGGTAGGTGGTAAGTGCCATGAGTGTTCAGGAGAAGGGGGGTAAGGAAAGACTTCGGAGAAGAGGGAAGACTTGAGCTTAAGGGTAGTTAGGATTTGGATAGGTGGAGGGAGATGATCCAGGTAGGATCACAGTATCAATTCCCAGAAATAAGTTCGCCTATGAAATTGCCAAGGAGAATGTGCTTTGCGTTCACTTCAGAGAGGTCTTGGGAGAGAGAGAACATCAGGCTTTGGAGTTAGAAGATCTGGAAGTCCCAGTCTGGAAGGTGAGGTCACCTCCTCCTCTGACCGCCAGTCTGCCCATCACTGCTGCACAGCCTTGCGGAGATCAGCAGGCTCTAGCCGCCTCGCACTACAGCCAGCAGATCTCTGGGGCGAGGACGAAGTCATCCTCCTTTTGTTCAATGTCCAATGACTTAGGAGTTCTTCATTTTGGCCCAAAATAAAACCTGAACTAAGAGAGTTCTGCTGTCCCATCATGCAGACTCCTCGCCTCTCAGGACTTTGGGGAGGGAAGCACTTTTTCTTAAAACACTGGAGAAATGTCATGTGATGACAATAGGGAAATTTAGCCCCTCTAGTAAAAAAAAAAAATCAGGGAATGCACTGGAGGATTCATATTGCAAAGGGCTGTTAACGATCTGGCCAATACTTCATAGTTTGTTCCCCTCGCTAGTTCTTTTCGATTTATTTTTTAAATGTCTTACTGATGCTCTATTTTTACACCATTGTTATGCCTCTGTAGGCAGCTACGTGGCGTAGTAGATCGAATACTAGACCTAGAGTCAGGACCACCTGGGTTCAAATTCTGCTTCTGATGCTAGCTGTGTGACTCCGGGTAAGTCTTTTAATCTCTGTGAGCCTTAGGGTCCTCATCTGTAAAATGGGGATAATAATAACACCTGCCTCCCAGGGTTTTTGTGAAGCCTAAATGAGGTTTTATTTATTTATTTATTATTAATTTTTTTTTTTTGAGGCAACTGGGGTTAAGTGACTTGCCCAGGGTCACACAGAAAGTAAGTATCTGGGGCAGCTAGGTGGCACAGTGAATAGAGCACCAGTCCTGGAGTTAGGAGGACCTGAGTTCAAATTCGGTCTCAGACACTCGATACTTACTAGCTATGTGATTCTGGGCAAGTCACTTAACCCCAGCTGCCTAGTCAACAAAACAAACAAACAAATAAACAAAAAAAGAAAGTAAGTATCTGAGATTGGATTTGAACTCAGACCCTTGTGACTCCAAGGCAGATACTCTTTCCACCTAGCTGTCTACAATTTTTTTTCTCTTCTCTCTCTCTCTTTTTTTTTTTTTTGGTGAGGCAATCAGGGTTAAGTGGCTTGCCCAGGGTCACACAATGTCAAGCATCTGAGGCCATATTTGAACTCAGGTCCCCCTGACTCCAGGGCCAGGGCTCTATGCATTGTACCACCTAGCTGCCCCTTGTAAAGTGCTTTGCAAACCTTAAAGAGTTATATAAATGTTAGCTATTATTACTCCGAATGACTCATCTCCAACCCTGATAGAACCCTCCTTTGTCACAAAAAATTATAGTGAAGTAGAAATCAATGCATTAGCCAGTGTCTGCCTCATTTCACACCACCATGCTTCATTGGTGCCAGAGGCGTTGTATTGGTGCATCTGTTTTTCCACAGCCCCTCCAATGCTTGCTTCCAGTCTATACTGGACCTTGATTTCACAACACGCAAGGTCAGTCAGCATGGGAAAGGGCTTTTGGTTGGGGAGGTGGCTTCCTTTTTGAAGTGGTTCTAATTAGTCCAAAGGCTGTAATCACGCTAACTGCCAGTGTCTACAGGCCCCTCGGGCTTTTAAAGAAAAGAGCTCATTAGAATTGTTCTTTGTATGAGAAAGGGGTCTGTGTCAGACACTCAGAAAGGGGAAACACCCAGCAGATGGCTGCCTAGGAGAATATCAGACAACAGAAGAAGCCAGACAATGCCCAGGATTTGAGACACGGCCCTTTTTTTCTCTTTTCCCTCCAACACACAAAGAGGGGTTGGGGGGAGGGCGGGGAAATCATCCTTCTCTTTGCCACCACTGGCACTGAGCCTCACCCATGCATCTCTAGAGCTTTGCCTTGGTAACTGGGAGCTAGAGAAAACAAGAAAGCCAAAAATAACAGAACCAAGAGCTGGAAGAAATTTAAAAGATGATTTATCCAACTCCCATATTTCACACAGGCTTAGAAAAGTGAGTCTCTTGCTCAAAGTCACATGGAAGTAATAAGTGCCTGAACCTATCACCTGACTCCAAGGCCATATTCTTTCCACTATATCACCCCCAAGCTCCCCTACTCTGACACAACAACCATTCATTAGAATCCCAGAAATGTATCACAGAATCCCAGAGTTAAGAGAGACCTTAGAGGCTGCCTAGTTCAACCCATACCTGAGCAGAAAACCCCTCTAAAGGGTCTGCAACTATTGGTCATCCAGCCTCTTCTTAAAAACCTCTAGTGACAGGGAATGAGACATTTTTTTTTAAATTTTTTTTCTTTTTTGGCAATTGGGGTTAAGTGACTTGCCCAGGGTCACACAGCTAGTAAGTGTTAAGCGGTTGGTCTGAGGCCGAATTTGAACTCAGGTCCTCCTGACTTCAGGGCTGATGCTCTATCCACTGCACCACCTAGTTGCCCCTGGAACAAAACATTTTAAGACAACTTCAATAGTTAAGAAGCTACAGCACTTAATTCCAGGGGATCATGGGATCATAGATTTAATGCTAATAGGGACCTCAGAGGTCATCTGGTACAACTGCCTCATTTTACAGATGAAGAAACTGAGGCCCATAAGGATGAAGGTACCTGCCCAAAGTCAGTCAGTTAATGATGCTGATAGGGCTTTCTCTTCTTTCTCTTTCTTTCTTTCTTTTCTTTCTCTTTCTTATTTTTTTCTTCCTTCCTTTCTTCTTTTCTTTCTTTCTTTCTTTCTTTCTTTGGAGGCAATAGGGGTTAAGTGACTTGCCCAGGGTCACACAGCTAGTAAGAAGGGCTTTCTTTATGTGCTACAGAACTAGTTTGTGGAACAGAAGAAATGGGCTTGAGCTCTAAGAACCCATTCCCCAAGACGTAGGCTCACCTCCTGGCTCTACCACTAGTCCAGGCAAATTATTTCATCTCTTTGAGCTTCAGTTTTCACATCTGTAAATGAAGATTATGATACTTCTCACACATTTACCTCATAGGGTTATTATAAGGCAAGTGTTTTGGAGATTATAAGGCAAAAGAGATGTAATGTTTTGGGACTCAGCTCAAGCCACATGGAACATACGGTATAAAGAAGGGTTCTTTACAGGGCAGCGAGGTGGTGCAATGGACAGAACACCCACCCTGGAGTCAGGAAGACCTGAGTTCAAGTCTAGCCTTAGACACTTGACACTTAATTAGCTGTGTGACCCTGGGCAAATCCCTATTAACCTTGATTACCTTCCCCCCCCCCCAAAAAAGGGCTCCTCAGAGGCTTCAAAGACTCCAGAGTCTCCAAAGTAGGAGTCAGCACCTCCTGGGGAACAAGGCATCACCACAAGATGGTGTGGCCTGACCCCAAGGGGTGTGTGATGAACCAATCACAGTCAGAAGAAACAAAGACATGTTACATTCCAATCATCCTCCTTCTGAGCTGAGTATTAGCCCTTCAGGGTAGTTATAACCTAAACCAAGGCTACCCACAGCAATCACTCAAGAGCCACTAGGAAATTTCTGTATCCTAGGTCACCTCATGACTATGACTGGTGCCACTAGGAGAGTAGATTCTGAATGGGGGAGGGGGCAATGACTAGTGAGAAAGAGCTCTATCTACACTTTTCACATAGGGTGGGACAGGGTGAATCACACAGAATGACTAAGTACTGACCATTTGTTAATGGATCATAGACAGTATTATATTATTTTCCCTTCCCCATCCCCCAAATCAACTTATCTTCCAAAGTGCCTTATCATTATCAAGGGCACCACCATCTTTCCAGTCATCTTTGACTGCTCACTTTCCCTTATCCCATATCCACACATCCAAATCAGATGACATTTCTCCCTCCACAACATCTCTCCTGTATGTCCTCTCCTGTCTACTCACATAGCCACCACCCATGTTCAAGTCCTCATCAGCTCTTGCTTTAGCTATCTATTATGATGGCTTCCTAATTGGCCTCCCTGCCTCAGATCTCTCTCTGTTGACCCCCCAATCTATCCTCCACACAACTTCAAAGTGATTTTGTTAAAGTCATTACCTATATGATATATGCCAGTGGACCTCTATTGAAATGCTATTCTCATTCTTTTCTGATTTCTACTTTTTCTACAATATATTTATTTCTTATTTTCTTATATTTATATTATTATAATTAATTATATTTCTACTTTTTCTACAATGTTATTATAATGTGCATAAGAGTACATGTCAAAAATTTATAAGTAAATACACATATATGAGAGTGTATGGTATATATATGTGTGTGTGTGTGTGTGGAGAGAGAGAGAGAGAGAGAGAGAGATGAGGCATATAATCAAATAAGTTTGGAGATTACTATCCTAGAGGACTGGTTTGTATTGATCTTTAATTGTTTCATTCAAACTCGTGCCTCTGCAATTTATTTCCTGTGGGACCATTTGCAGTCACTCCCTTCATCAGTGTCTAATTTTCTCTTTTATAAAATGAGAAGGTTGGATTTCACAATCTCCAAGGTTCCGTGTTAACTCTCTATCCTGTAGTCTTATGTCTCCCCACCAGGGGGAGAGCAAGAGCAAGGCCAGGTGTCTCCAGCTTGAGAAAACGCCAGCTATTGTCAAAAATTGACTCCTGCATTGCAGAAGCAAGCCTTCCAGTTTACCCCTCCTCCATGGACTAGACTGACATGCTAGGTGACTGTGGGGAAGCCTGCCCCTCCATGGTACCCTAGGGCAAAGCCAAGAGCAAAAAGGATAGTCAAAGAGGGACTAAAGGAAAAGCAGGAAATAAGATTGGCTGGCAAACAATTTGACTTCTCCTTGGGGGAACAAAGGTGGGGGGAGAGGTAAAAACCAGTGTAGTTAATTGAATTGATGTTCCTCCCTGGTCCCAAGATCTGCAGGTCAGATAGTCAGTCAACAAACATTTATTAAGTGACAGGCACTGTACTAAATGCTGGAGATACCAAAACAAAGACAAAAGCCCAGTGCCTGCCCTCAAGGAGCTCACAATCTAATGGGAAGACAACATGCAAATGACCATGTATATGTAAGAGACAGATAAGATAAATGGATGATAAGATTATCAAACCCAACTTCCATATTTTATAGAACAGTAATTGAGGCACAGATGAAGGGAGTGATGGGCAAATAGTCACATAGGCAATAAATTGCACTGGGGGAAGGGGGGCAGGGAATAGAGGATAGGGCTTCTTGCAGACCATGGACTTGAAGTCTTGAAGGAAGCCAGGGAGACCAGGAGGTGGAAATGAGGAAGGAGAAGATTCCAGGCATGGGGAGTAGCCAGTGACCCAGTCAGGAGATGGAATGTCTTCTGCTAGGAACAGGAAGGAAACCAGTGACTCTGGATCCAGGGTATGAGGTGCGGAGTAACATATAAAAAGATTGGAAAAGGAGGAAGGGGACAGGTTGGCTTTATAAGGCAAACAGAGGATTTTATATTTGATCCTGGAGATGAGAGGTCACCATTTCCCTCATCCTGGCTAATTATGCCTGGTCAGCAACTCTGGTCCAGACTTGTCCTCAGTTTCCTCCATCCAGTCACCTCTCCAGTCAACTCCGCCCCCCCCAATAAAGCACCCTCTCCAAATTCTCCTTTGTCTTCTTCCCAGAAATCTGTTCAAGGTCAAGAGCAAGATGACAGCTTATAGACAAATTCACTGGTCCTATTCCACAGAAATGATTGTCAGGGTAAGACAAAGTAGGGTTACATTCTCCCTGGGAGACATTGGTAGAAAGAGCATTGGTTTTAGAGTCAGAGGTGTTGAGTTTAAACTGTGGCTCTGACGCTTACGATCTCTGTTACCTTGGGAAGGTCACATAACCTCTCTGAGACTCGGTTTATTCCTCTATAAAAAGGAGATCATAACATTTGTCCTACTAACCTCAAGAACTATTAAGAAGATTAAACAAGATTATATATGTAAAATGTTTTAAAACAGTTCAGTGATATAAATTGTAAGCTATACATATCAACTTTTGTCTCCTCAGTTGCAACAAGCTCTATGCAGTCATAACTGGAATAGTTATTTCCCTAAAACCTTTCTGAATCAAAAACCTCAGGAGAAAAAAACAAAACGCCCTGTTTCTTTTGTATCCCACATAGTGTTTGGACACATAGGAATAACAATATCTGACATGTATATTGTACTTTAAGATTCAATCAATCAACTAGTATTTATTAAGGGCTTATATACCAAATAGGACAGCTAGGTGGCACAGCGGATAGAGCACTGGTCTTGGAGTCAGGAAGACTTGAGTTCAAATTCAGCCTCAGACACTTACTAGCTGTGTGACTCTAGTTAAGTCGATTAACCCCGTTTGCCTTAGTTTTCTCATCTGTAAAATAAGCTGGAGAAAGAAATGCAAACCACTCTCATTTCTTTGCCAAGAAAACCCCAAATGGGGTCACAAAGAGTCGGGCATGACTCAGACTAGTCGACAATAACAACGATGTACAAGATACTGTGCCAAGTGCTAGCAACACAAGAGCAACAATGAAGTAGTCCCTGAACTCAAAGAGCTTACATTCTATTGGGAGAGCCATAAACACATGTAGTCATATGCAGGGAATATACAAAATTAATACAAAGTAAATTGGGGAAGAGTACTAGCAGGAAGGGGGATCAGGAAAGGCTTCATGTACAAGGTATCATGAGCAGAATTTTGAAGGAAACCAGATCAAAACAGTCAGAGGTGAGGGAGCAGTCACCGCAAAGACCCAGGGGTGGAAGATAAAATATTATGGGTAAGAACAAGAAGCTTAATTTGACTAAGTGTGGGAAGGGAGTAATGGAATAAGGCTAGAAAGGTAAGTTGAGGGTAAGTGGTAAAGAGATTTAAAAAGTTAAACAAAGAAGCTAATATTTGAACCTAGAGGCTGCAGGTAGTTGATTAAGCAGAGGTCTGACCAGCACTTTAGGAAAATCACTTTAACAGCTATATAGATGGATTGAAGAGACTTATTAGGAAGCTAATCCAGGCAAAAGGTGATGAAAACCTATACTAAGGTGAGTATCATGTGAGTAGAGAGATTGGCAAAGTGCTTTCTATATGTCGTTACTGCTTGTAACAAATGCAGTGGGTATGTATTCCTAGAACTATAGCTCACAAGCCCCCACTAGTGTATTTACCTATAATTGTCAGCCAATAAACACAATTAACTCAAAGCAAAAGAATGTACTGAGGTGGCATTGTAAGAACATATAGTAATAAAACATTCCACCACTGCCTCCCCACATATACCTAAACTTGGGCCACACTCTTACATAACTACATACAGCTCCTGTTGTAAGAGCAGACGCACATTTAGGGAACATGTAAGGCCAAGGCAACCTCTGTCACTACTAGATGCTAATGTCCTTTCTTTTCTTATGATGGTGTCCTCATGTTGCTTTTCCTGGGCTCATTATGTTGCTGGGCAATTCATTCAGCTATGCTATCTGGGCTTGTTCTTTTCAATAGCTCACCTCCCCACAGCCAGGGAGTTCTCATG
>NW_020954719.1:10392156-10403088 GCF_900497805.2 Vombatus ursinus | reverse complement strand
CTGTCTCTCTCTCCCTCTCCTCCTCCTCCTCCTCTTCCTCCCCCCCCTCCTCCTCCTCCTTCTTCTTCTTCTTCTTCTTCTCTCTGTCTCTCTCTCTCTCCTTCCCTCTCTCTGTCTCTCTCTCTCTCTCCTCATGAAACTCTCTGGTTTCATTTTTTGACTGGCTCATATTCCTACCCCTTGTTGGTCATTGTTGACTACTGGATGAGTAGCTCTGCCGCAAGATGCTATGGTAGATGGAGGGAGAAGAGAAATCTCTTCTCTTGGCCCCTAAAAGGGAGAAACAATTCCTTCTCAAGGACTAGATTCTTCTATAGCTAGATTTCTGATGCCACAAATAGCATACTTCAGAGTTATCAACTCACAATTGTCTCCTACACCCTCTTGCTTACTTAATATCTTTTTCTTACTTACCTTCCAGGTTCTGCTACCCATAAGACCCTTTACCAAAGATTTTTGAGGGGAGAACTCAATTTGGGAATCTAGGTTTACCCACTCTGGTGAACAGCATGGGTTCCTGTTCCCAAGTATCTTGAATCATTGTGACCCGCAAACATGGCCAAAGGTCAGTCACAAACATATAAATAGATGTCATGATACATATATACATGTGTATGTATGTAGAAACACAAGATAATTGGGGGGGTGGCACTAGCAGCAGGGAGAGTGCTCAGGAAAAGCCTCAGCTATGGAGTAGTGTTCAAGATTAGCTTTGCAGGAAGCTAAGGATTCTAAGTGGCAGAGATGAAGGGAGAGTGCATCTCAAGCATCAAAAACAACCTATGTAAAGGCATAGAAGCAGAAGACTGAATGTCATGCACAGAAACAGAAAGATGGCCATTTTAGATGGACAAGCCCTAGGGTGGACCTAGGGTGCAGGAGGGGGAATGATGTGAAATCTGGAAAGGGAGTCTGAGACAGATTGTGAAGGGATTTAAATGACAATAGAGTCCCTATTTCATCCCAGAAGCAAAAGGAGACCCCTAGAGTTCTTCTAAAGCTGAAGAGTAACCTGGTTACACCTGTGCTTTCGGAACCTAAGTTTGGCAGGTATGTGGAAGATGGCCTGAGGAGGGGAGAGACTTGAGGCAAGGAGACCAATTAGTAGGCATCATTAGTAATCATCCAGGTGAGAAGAGATGAGGGTCTGAACTAGGGTGGTGGCCACTGATAAAAGGGGACAGATTGAGAGTTTATGTCCAAATGATGAGATTTAGCAACTGAATGGGTATGGGAGGGAGTGGGGGAAGGGAAGTGAAATGTAAAGGAGGATCACTGGGTTTGTGAACCTGGGTGACTGTCAGGGTGGCCATACCTTTACATAAATAGGGAAGTAAGGACAACAGGAAGTTTTGGGCAAAAGTTAATGACTTCTGATTTGGACATGGAAGGAAAATTATAGGAAGGAGTCTAATAGGAAAGGCAAAGTTGGACAAGGACTCTGGAGGAACTGGGCTGATGTAGACAGAGATAAGGAACCAGAGTTTTCACTTAGGAGACTTTCAACTAATAATTACAAGAATTTGGAAAGGGGGAAAAAGTTTTCAAGCCACAAAATATAAATTGTTCTCAGATAAATAAAGAGAGCATAAGTTCACTCAGAGGGACAACTCATCCCTCAGAGAGTCAGGAAAGGTTTTCTGTACAAGGTGGCATCAAGGCCAAGCCTTGAAGGAAGCTATGCATTCTCAGAGATGGACACGGAGAAGGAATGGTTTGGATGCATGGAGAAGGGCTTGGGAAACGGTACATGGACAAGCAGGAGAATGTGCAGTTTAGGGAACAGCTGGTAAGCAAGCCCTATAGAAAGCAAGAGTGAGTAGGGAGAGCAACATGAAATAAGTACAGAAAGGTAGGGTGGAACAAGATTATGAAGGATGTTAAATTCCAAGCTGAGGAGTTTATATTTTACCTTAGAGACAATAGGCAACATCCTCTTCTTCCTCCCCCCCCACCTCTCCCTCTCTCCCTGTTCTTCTCTCTCTCCTCTTCTCCCTCTCCCTCCTCTCTCCTTCCCTTTCTTTCCCTTTCCCTCTTTTTCCTCTTCTCTCCTTCTTCCTCCCTTCTCCTTCCCTTTCTTTCCCCCTCTCTTCTTCAATCCCTCTCTCCTCTCCCTCCCCCTTTCCTTTCTCTTCTCTCCCTCTTCTTCATTTTCTCCCTCCCCCTTTATCTCTCCTTCTTCTTCCCTTCTCCTTTCCTTTCTCTCCCTCTCTCTCTTCTTTACTTCCTCTCCCTCTCCTTCTCTCCTTCTCCTTCCCCCCTCCCTCCACCTCTTCTTCACTCCTCCCTCATCTTCTCTTTCTCTCCTTCTCCCTCTCCTTCTTGGAGTAGCTCAACCAGACCTGTGCTTCAAGAAGAGAATTTTGGTACCTGTGTGGATGACATTCTTAGGAGAGAAGAGAACAAGGAGGTCAATTTGGAAGCTGTTGCAAAAGCCAAGGTGAGATGTGATCAGAACTGAAATGAAGTTGGTGGTCATGTGACTGGAGAAAAGGTGAATGTTACTAGAGATATTGTGAAGGCAGAAATCACAAGCCTTGACAGCTGACCATGGAGTGAAGAGCCTATTGACATTCTGAGATTGTGAGTCCTGGATGAAGAAAGGAGAGTTAGGAAGAAGAGTTATTTGGGGGGAAGGGCAGAATTTAATGAGTTGGACCACCGCTGGACGGGAAGCAGCCAAGAAGTTTGACTTCTCAGAGGAGCCCAAATGCTTCCTCACATGTGGCCAACTAGATTCAGGAAGGGCAACTTTTTACATGCCCTGTTTGAACCCCAGTTACACTTGTATCCAATGAGAGGTCAAACCAGATGACGCCCAATGTTCCTTCCCAAAGCTATGATGCTATGAGGAAGGGTCACTACAGAATGGAAGTCATGCAGTCAGGTTTGGCCCAGAAACTCTTCAAATCATCCCTCTTTTCTTCTGCCTGACTCAAAGATCCACAAAAATGCGCATTCATTCAGTTTCCTAACATCAATGGAAAATGTTCCCATTTCACAGGCCAGAAGACTGGGGGCTCATTCAACAGAGTTGGGGAGAGTCATTAAATCATCCCACCCATAATGCTTCAGAAAAAAAAAAAAATCTCTGGAGTCTAAACAGATTATTATGCTATGTATGTCCACTAGAGGGCACCCCAGTCTGGCATCAGGAGGCACCAAATGCCACCACTATTCCAATGACTCCTGAAATACCCCTTCTTCCAGGAAGCTTTCCCAGATAGATCAAAGTGGAGTTGATAGCTCCCTTGGCCCCGTGAGGCCTGGATGTGAAACTCTCAGTGTCTCTTTCTGACCCATTCTCCTTTCCAGTGATGCACCCCTAGTCCTACTCTAAGTTTCCTCCGATACACATTTAATGTCTCTTAAATCCCCCCCCCCCCCCTTTCCATTCTCACTGCCAACACTCTAGTTCATGCTCTTGTTACCTCTCTCTGGACAGACTGACTCTCTGTCTCTCCTACTCCATTGCCAGATTAATCTTTCTAAAGCAAAATCACTCTTCTGCTTAACAGCCTTCATTGGCAAGTCACTGCTTACAGAATAAAATCCTATCTTCTTAGCCTAGCATTCTATGCTCTTACTAGGAGGGTGACCCTGGGCAAGTCACTTAACCTCTGCTTGCCTCAGTTTCCTCATCTGTAAAATGGGGATAATAGTAACACCTACCTCCCAGGGTTGCTCTGAGGATCAAATGAGATAATTGTAAAGTGCTTTTAGCATAGTGCCTGGCATGGAGTAAGTGCTATCTAAATGTTAGCTATTATTATTAGCTATTATTTAGAAACCTTCTTTTCTAGCTCCAACTTCCATGACTTCTCTTCAAACACCTTCCATTCAGATCAACTGCCCAATTCCCTGTTCCATTTGTGTTTTTCCCATTCTTCCTTCCTGTAATTCCCTCCTTTCCCCCCTCCCCTTTTCTTTCCCCTAAACAAATTTCTATCATCCTTTAAGGTCCAACATAAGTCCCACCACTTCCAGGAAGTCTCCCCCCTTTTTTAAAACACTCTAGCTAATAGCATTCTTTACCTTCCCCAAATTTACAATACAATATTGATGCCACTACCGCCTTGCGGCATCTTTGTTTTATACTGGCTGTTAACTTTTTACATGTGATGAACCCTTCATGTTGCTGTCCAAGCAATCTTCCTAATGTATTATTATGAGCATACCACTCTTCTCCAAAAAGAGAAGAGATAATGTCTCAGCAAAGATTCTCGTGAAAGCGTCTATGCTAAAAGCATTGGAAACAGAGTGGATGCCCATCAACTAGGTAATGACTAAACAACCTGTGAATCCAATGGACTACCACTGTGCTGTAAAAAAAAAAATGATGAATACGATGAACTTGGAGAAGCAGGGGAAGACTGGTAAAGAAATGAAAAGAGAAGTAAGAAGAACAATGCAAATGGAAGAACAGAAACGACAAAGTAATAGAAACTGAAGACTGGGAAAGTATAATCACCAAGCTTGTCCCTCAGAAAAGAGTTATGAGAATGAACATCCCAACCCTCTTTGCTGAGACAATGTCAGATCAGTTGATGTGTTTGGCTTTTTTCCCTAAACTTTTTTGTTGTTCTTTTTTTATTCTTTGTTTTAAGGGTTGGCTTATGACATATATGGAGAAAGCAGGTGATATAAAAACAAAAGATATTAGTAAAAACTTCAAAAAGACCTTTCTTATATGTGTATGTCCTGTCTCCTCACATGGAACCTGAGTAGACTGAGGACCAAAACCCAGAATTCTACTTCTGTTTCCCATCCCCATAGCACTTGGAATAATGCGATAGATTGTTGTTGTTCAGTCATTTCTGATTCTCCATGCCCCATGCGGGGTTTTCTTGGCTGGAGTGGTTTGCCATTTCCATCTCCAGCTCATTTTATAGATGAGAAAACTGAGGCAAACAAGGTTAAGTGACTTGCCCAGGGTCACACAGCTAGTGTCTGAGGTCAGATTTGAACCTATGACTTCAGGCCTGACACTCTAGTCACTGTGTTACCTAGCTGCTCTGCTATAGATAGTAGGGGCTTAACAAACAGTTGTTGATTAAATGAATATTTTGCTGTCTACTTCTGCGTTGAACTTGTTGGTTCTAGGACCATAGTTATCTTTGAGGAGCATAGTGACAGTCATAGAATCCCAGAATCATCGATTCTGAAAGGACCTTAGAGGTCACTAAGTCCAGCCTTTTATTTTATAGATGAGACACAGAAAGTTTATATGACATGACTCTCCTGTAGTCACACTGGTAAGTATCTGAGGCAAGATTTGAACTGAGGCTTTCCCCACTCTGCATCCAGTTCCCTATCAACTAAGTCATACTGCCCCTCAGAAGCTCAAAGTGGGTGATCCAGAGCACAGCCAAAGGATCTGGGGAGAGGACAGATCTTGGAATGGTTTGTGCCCAGCAGAATACCTAGAAGCCATGGGTCAGGCTATGAAAGAGAATCAGGAGCCAAAAGAACTAAACACAGGATTGGTAAACACCTGTGTAACACTGGTCAAAGTGAGGTCAAAATGAAGCAGGTGTCAGATTTTAAGGGAATGCATCCAGGCACAGCAGATGCTGTTATTTATTGAAGTATATCTCCCAAAAGACTGTGTATGAGTTCAAGGTTTAACATATAAGTGTTAAGAGGCAGCTCTATGGCACAATGGTTAGAGCTCTCAGGAAGACCTGGGTTAAAATCTGGCCTCAGACATTTACTAGCTAGGTGGTGACCCTGAACAAATCATTTCACCTCTGTTTGCCTCAGTTTCCTCACCTGTAAAGTGGAGATAATAATAGCACCTACCTCTCATGGTTATTGTGAAGATCAATTGAGATAATATATAAAGTGTTTAACACAATACCTAGCACATAGTAAATGCCATTTAAATGTTAGCTATTATTATTAGCTATTATTTTAAAGAGGCTGCAAAAAGTTTTGTGTAAGGAAGCTGAGGGTGTGGATAGGTTTCAAGGGAAAGGCCCTTAGAGCATGGAATCCAATTTTCTCCTTTTATAGATGAGGAAACTGGGACAGAGAAAATTAAATTATGTGCACAGGATCATGCAGCTAGTTAAGTATAGGAGGGGGGATCTGAACCCAAGTTTTTCTGATTCTAGGTACAATGCTTACAAGGAGTAGTACTGTCCCAAGCTACCTATGACTAAAAGGGAAAGATTGGCAGCCTGTCAACCCAGCTCTGGGGAGCTGACACACGGAATCATTGTGGTAAGTGGGACATTTATTTCATGTAGGCTGGAATAGTCTCTCCTTAAAAGGGCAAGGAAAATTGTTCTTGAAATCTGATTGGTTCAGGGAATAAGAGCTCAAAGCATTAGTGTGGTTTCCTGGTCACCTAGTGATTAGAAGACCCAGCCAAAGGAGGAGTCTATGTTCCTTGGGCTTGATGAAATCTCCACCTTCTTTGAGTCAACACATATTTCTGACAATGTGCCAGCACTGTGACAAATCCAGACACAGAGGGGAAGTGTAACCATTTGCATCTGTGCTTTTTATTGTCAAATAAACTTACTTTTTATTAAATGTTATGAGATCCATGAATGTGTCATTGTGTTCCAATTCTGAACCTGAGCCATTGGACTGGCCTGGCCTAGCTTAGAACATCTAGTGCAGTCAACAGAATGAGATGACCTTGAAGTAGGGTGATGTGAAAGAAAGAGAGCTTCAGGGGATTGGATGACCCAATGCAAGAGTCTGGAGCCTTGCTGCTGCCCTTCTGGCTGCATACAGACAGTCTTAACAATGAAACAGGGGAAAGGTCCCTACTGATACAGGAGGATTTGCCTTGTTGATATTTTGTCCTTCATTTTGGAAGAGGACCAGTGACATCACAGGTGACATCTTGACTTGAGAATGAATTGGATTTAAGTGAGGCAGAGTTGCACAAACTCATCAGCCTCATTCTCTCTTCCTGAGTCATCAAAGTCCAGTGGCAATACATAAGTCAAGATGACTGGCAATGACCCAAGATGCAGTGAATGACCTTGGTATCTTCAATGCCTCATCAAACTCTAAGAGTACCACAGCACCTGCTTCAGCAACCTTCATGGCTGTTGGAACAAATTGTTCTCATCTGCTTAGCTCCTCAGGGGAAGTCTTTACATGGTTGAGGTTACCCTGTTGGTTACACTCCACTTGAGGTGTATGGGTTATTCAAGAGCACTAACACCTCTGGTGTGAGGGCTTACCTAGCCCTTTTTAGGGCTGCTTATCCACCTTTGATGACCACCTGATTCACCCAGCTGTCACCTGTGGCTTTAAAATGCTGCAGCATGTGCAGTGGCCACACCCTGGTAAAACATCTCACCAGGATTAGCCTACATGAATGTTGAAGGAGGTTGACAGAGAGTAAAGGAATTGCAAGGGAGAGTACTCTCAGGCTTTAGTTAAAAGTCCTAGGAAGGTTGCAGCACTTGTATTTAAAAAAAAAAATGCAAGGGACTTCCGGGAGCCAAGATGGTGGAGTAGGCAGGAAATCTCCCTATTCACTTCCAAACAACTATAAAATAGAGCCCCAAAATAAATTCTGAAATGGCAGGACCAACAAAAAGACAGGATGAAACAATTTTCTAACACAAGACAACTAGAAGGATTAGCAGGAAAGGCCTGTCTCATTCAGGTAAGAGGTGAGCACAGTCCAGGTCTTTTTAAAATTATTATTATTCTTTTTTTACTTGAGTATTTTTTTCTTTATTTTTTATTCTTAACATGTGTTTTTAAAACTTTGGGTTACAAATTTTCTCCCTTCCTCCCTCCCCTCATTGAAAAGGCAAGCATCTAGATACAAGTTATAGATGTATAGTCATGCAAAGCCCTTCCATAGTAGTCCTGTTGTGGAAAACTAAGTATATTTCCCTTCATCCTATCCTACCCCCCATTTATTCTATTCTCTCTTTTGACCCTGTCCCTCCTCTTTTGATTATCCGCTCCCCCAATCTGCCCTCCTCTCTATCAACCCCCTGCTCTCTTGTCCCCTTCCCCCCTTACTTTCCTGTAGGGTAAGATAGATTTCCATACCCAATTGAGTGTGTATGTTATTCCCTCCTTAAGGCAAATCCTGTGAGAATAAGATTCACTCATTCCCTCTCACCTTCCCCCATTTCCCCTCCACTGTAAAAGCCTTTTCTTGTCTGTTTCATGTGAGATAATTTACCCCATTCTTCTTCTCCCTTTTTCCTTCTCCTAGTATAATCCTCTCTCACCCCTTAATTTTATTTTCCTTCATCTTAGAGTAAGTGACTCTTACAAAGGCCTTATTTCTCAAATATATAGAGAACCAAGTCAAATTTGCAAGAATACAAACCATTCTCCAAAAGGATATGAGCAGGCAGAAATTAAAACTATCTATGATAACATGAAGAAATGTTAGAGAAATGCAAATTAAAACAACTCTGAAGTATCACCTCACACCTATAAAATTGGTTAATATGACAGAAAAGAAAAATGACAAATGCTGGAAAAGGTGTGGGAAAATTGGGACACTAACGCACTGTTGGTGAAGTTATGAACTGATCCAACCACTCTGAAGAACAATTTAGAACTATGCCTAAAGGATAATCAAACCCTTTGATCCAGTAATACCACTATTAGGTCTCTATCACAAAGAGATTAAAAAAAAAAAGACAGGAGCAAGGTGGTGGGGGAGGTGAGGACCTATATGTAAAAAATATTTACAGCAGCTCATTTTGTGGTGGCAAAGAATTGGAAATTGAGGGGATGCCCATCAATTGGGGAATGGCTGAACAAGTTGTGGTATATGAGTAATGAAATACTATTATGCTATAAGAAATGATGAGCAGTTGGATTTCAGAAAAACCTGGAAAGGCTTATATGAACTGATGCAAAGTGAAGTGAGCAGAACCAGGAGAACGCTGTACTCAGTATCAGTGATATTGTGCAATGAGCAACAATGAGCAACTTAGCGCCTCTCAGCAATACGATGATCCAAGACAATTCCGAAGGACTCATGATGGAAAATGCTGACCACACTTAGAGAAAGAACTATGGAGTCTGAACGCAGATGGAAGTATGTTATTTTCACTTTCTTTATTTTTTCCGTGGTTCTTTGCTTTTGGCTGTTTCTTCTTTCACAATATGACTAGTATGCAAATATATCTTACATGATTGCACATACATAACCTATATCAAATTGCTTACCATCTTAGGGAGGGGTGGTGAGGAAGACAGAGAGAAAATTTAGAACTCAAACTTTTTTTAAGTGAATGTTAAAAAAATGTCTTTACATGTAATTGGAAAAAAATAAAATACTATTTTTAAAATGCAAGTAATCTATGCATTAAATAACTCAAAATAGATATCAATGCACCTTTATTGTTGAAGTATTATGCCCTGAAGGCAAATAGCAGCTTACAGAGTTAGTAACAATACATATAAAAAGAACAGTATTGATGGGGGGGCAACAACCGGCTGAAGGTGAGAAGTTCTCTAAAGGTCTTGAAGAAAAATGCATTAAGGTTTGCTGAGATAAGGGCTCTAAAGGAAGACAATGGGACAGGAAGGAGGTTGAGAACTGAGAATGGAACTAGGTACTAAGAGAGTCTTGGGTTTTCCCTATCATTACCCCCACCACATCCCCCAAAGGGGATGACTTCTTCCACAAGTATGTTTTCACTACCAAGCTTGGGAGGTGGCAAAAGTTTGAAGAAGAACCTGATGGTTCATTGGAGTAACACTGGAGTAACCAACTCACTGTTGGCAAGGGCATGGTCCAATAGGGCCAATGTGGAGTTTCTCCCAGCTGTGGAGTTCCATTGGCCTGGGGATATCACGTTTGTAAAGCTAGTTGAATCAACACTTAGAGGCCCTAGATATGGGCTATCCTTTGTCTCTTTTTTAGTTGTTGTATATAGCTGGATCCATAAAAACAAGCTTCCTTTGCATTTGGTTTCCTGATGAAGTTTGGCAAGGAAGGGAGTGAAATTCCCTTGGGTTTGGTAGACTGGGTCTATGCTGTTCCATCATAGGCCCCCACCCCACCCAACCCAAGATATGTTGACAAGCCTACATTGGATACAATGACATACTGCCTTCTGTTCTGAACCCATTTAAATAGTGTCAGGCTTTAGTTATGGGCCTCCCATGCCACATCATCATACAGAACTGGGCAGATCAACTGGTAATCACTGAGATAGAGATTGGGACATGCCACCAGCTATGTTAGGAAATAAAGCTATCCAGGCAAATAGGCACTTTGGGGATATTGGGAGAAGGAATTGCATGTGAGTCCCACTGAGTGAATGGAGCATGACAGATGTAATAAGGGAAAAAGTTGGATGCTCCATGTGTAAGTAGGAGGACAGAAGGAAGTGCCAGTGCGTATAGGAAGTCTTCCACTCCATAAAAATCCTCCCTTATTAATATTTTGCTAGAAGGAGAAATAGGGAGAACCTGAGGTAATTACTAGCAAAGAATCCAAAAAGGGACACATATGACAGCTGGAAGACATTTACTTTCCCCCTCATTCAGGAGCCCTCAAGGGACTCATTTTCTACTGATCTGGAGGATTTTTAATTCACTTCAGGTTTTTAGTCTCTCTCTGCTGGTAAGAAATACTCAAAGTTACACCAAAGTTTTGTGATTTTCCCAGGAAAAAATAATTATTCTTCCTCTTCTCGTCAATCATTGTCTCCCCCACCTCCACCTTAATCTGCATTCTGGATGTGTCCTCCACTTTCTCTAGACAGGCCCTTTCTCCCAACTATCATCAGTGCTGATTATACTGGCCATATCAGAAGGGCTGTTTCTTTCTTTCTCTCTTTCTTTCTTTCTCTCTTTCTTTCTTTCTCTCTTTCTTTCTTTCTATCTGCCTTCTGCTTTCTGCATCCATCCATCCATCATCTATCTATCTATCTATCTATCTATCTATCTATCTATCTATCTATCTATCTATCTATC
>NW_020954719.1:10341897-10392146 GCF_900497805.2 Vombatus ursinus | reverse complement strand
ATCTATCTATCTATCTATCTATCTATCTATCTATCTATCTATCTATCATCTGTTTACTTAATTTAATGAGTTGAACCACCACCTGATATGAAGCAGCCAAGGAGTTTGGCATCTTGGGGAACCCAAATGCTTCCTCGCATGTGACCAACTATATCAGCAACTCTTCTCCAACTTATAGTCTTATTGAATTTCTGGGGGCCCAAGAATTGACTTGCCCAGGGTTGTACAATATTTATGTCAGAAGCGGGCCTTGAATCCAGGCCTCCCTGCCTCCAAGACAGGCTGTCTATTCACTTTTCCATACTGCCCCTTGTGTGGAGATGATTCTCATGCATATGCAATCTAGAGAGGAAAACAGGCATATGGGACCAAATTGTCGATGTTCTCTTGGTTGCCTTGGGAGGCAGGGGAAAGGGGCAATAAGGTCCTAGATTGCTTTTTCTACACCTTATGTAGCCTTCCTTCTTCCAAATACCTTGTGAGTCGATCTCTCGATACCCTCACAATTGTGTTGCCTCTAGCACAGATCTCTTTCGTATGCTTCATTTAATCCAGCTATTTTTTCTAGTCTTGTTCTCTTTAGTGTCACGTCTGCCTCCTCTCTAAGCATATTCAGGATTGTGTTGATAGACTCCAAGCATGATATATCTATTGCCTTTGATAGTGAGAGAAGTTTGGTTTTTTTTATTTCGGATCATTTCCATCTCCCCCCATTTGTTATCCTCCCCTATTTATTACACTTAAATTCCATCTGGGTAGCTGGGCTTAATTGGGCTTCTCACCAAGTTTTCTTTAAACTAATTTTGTCATCCTTTTTTTTCTTCTTTATTCTATGACTCTGGTTTATAAAACCATTTTATAAGATTTTACAAGCAAGTTAATATTCTAAACTGATGTCTTTAGCTGTCATCTATTTATGTTTGGCAAGTAAGCAATATATTTGACAGCAAAGATGCTTTTTTATCCCCTTTTGAGGTTAAATCTATTGACATAATTGTTGATTTACATCCGTTCAACTGTATAAAATCATCATCTTCAATGCTGTTATTTCTGCTGTCTATTGTCTATTTTAAATTATATACAACCTGTTTAAAAAGGGCAGGACTGAGAAGTTTCAACCGCATGCCACATCTCTTTCATTACTATTTTTTCTTCTAGCTTTCTAATAATTTTGATCTGTACTCTTCCAAGTCTGTGGACTGACTATACATAGTGAGCTCATTCAGGATTGACTCCCGCATCAATAATGACTCTACTAACATTCAGTCAGTTTCATTTTTTGTGATGTTATTTGGCTCTCACCCTGTCCATCGTCTTCCCTTCCCCTAAAAAAAGTTTTTCATGTTGTAAGAGTGTGAGAAGCTTCTAAGAGTCTCCAAAACTTGACTTCTTACTATCCCTCACTCCTGACATATTTTCCAAAGTGTTGTTCAGTCTGTCCAACTCTTTGTGGACCATACCACACCAGGCCCTTCTCTCCTCTAATATCTCTCGAAGTCTGTCCAAGTGCATGTTTGTTGTTTCCCTGACATTGTCTATCCATCTCATTCTCTGCCATCCCCTTTTCCTTTCGCCTTCAATCTTTCCCAACACCAGGGTCTTTTCCAATGAGTCCTATCTTCTCAGTATAGAGCCAAAATATTTAAGCTTCAGTTTCAGTATTTACCTTCCAGTGAATAGTCTGAATTAATTTCTTTAAGTATTGACTGATTGAACCTTCTTGCTCATTTTCCAATGTATCTCTCACAATTTCATTTGTTTCCACCTTTGCATTGAAATCACCAAGTATCAAATTGTCTGTTCACTAATTTTTAGAAATTTGACAAGGGCATAGAATTCTTCTTCCTCTTTACCTTTGGCAACTGATGTTAGTGCATAGACTGCAATTATTTTGTTTTTTAAACATAATTTAATATTTTATTTTCCCAATTAACAATTTTAACATTCTTTTTTCAAATGTTGAGTTACAAATTCTCTCCCTTCCTCCCCCTCCCATTGAGAAGACAAGCAATTTGACATAAATTATACATATGTAGTCACACAAAACACATTTCTATCTCATGTTCTTTCTCTGGAGATAGATAGCATCATAAGTCCTTCAGAATTGTCTTGGTTCATTGTATTGCTGAGAATAGCTTAACAGTATATTCACAGTAGATCATGACTGCAATTATTTTCCAATGGATTTTTTGCAAATACTTATCATGAGTACTGCAATATCAGACAACCAAATCTTCCATGAAAAGATGTTTCTTTTTACCTTTGGGTGTATGATAAAACCAACTACACCATTGCTTTTCTTTGCCTCTCCAAGGAGCACCTGTGAGGCATCCTTCTATTCCCTCGTTTTGATGTTTATAGTGAGAATGTTGAGATGGATATGATTCAGTTCATCCAGTAGTATGTCCATTTATTGATTTTTGGATAATAAGCTCACATTTAGAGGAACAACAGCTAAGGAAAAGTTTATTGGATGGCCTAAAAGCTCTGTGATTCTTCTCATCCTCAATTCCCTTTTCTACCATACTACCACTGTTACTGAAGAAACAAAAGGGTATTGCATAGGACCGTGGGCCATTTTGTATTTTGCTTTTTTTAATGAGTTGTTGTGGCCAAAGAATCCTTTACCACATGTCTACCATACTGGTGATGAAACTCCGTATTTATCTTAGATGGTCCTTATATAGCATATTTGAACTGCCACCTAAGTGCTACATAAAACCTTTCCAGTAGGTTTTACATTTTGCAGAGCTTACATTTTGCAGGCATAGCCTTTGAGAACCCAAGCATTGGAAGAGGGCTTGGTGGAAGGGAAAGACATTTACAGAGTAATTAAGTAGGAAGGAATGGTTGAAACACAAAAATGACAAACCATTGAACAGACTTCCTTACTGGCTAAGAAGAGCCTGTGGGACTGACTAATGAGTTGCATACATTATACCTTGCTAGGTGGATCCTAAACAGGTGGGTGGGAGTGGGGAGGAAAGGAAGGTGTTCAGGGAATGACTAAATTCTTCGAGGGACCATCTCCAGTTGTCCAGATGTATATCTGGCTACTGGACCCAGACGACTCTGGAGGAGAAAGTGAGGCTGGTAACCTTTGCACATCTTCCCTCACTTAAATCCAATTCGTTTGTATGTCATGGCATCACCTCCATGATGTCATGATCCTCTTCAATAAAAAGGGCAAACAACAGCAACAACAACACATTCTTTGATCTTAAAGAGACCTTAGAATTCATCTAAGTACCTCATTTTACATCAATTGATTGAATCCATCATCCAATCAGCACTTATTAAATACTATATGCCAGTCATATAGTGTTAATCAAAACAGTCCTTGCCCTCAGAAAGCTTATAGTCTAATGGCTTACAATTTTAATAACTTGCCCAAGTTCACACATCTGGTTAGTCAGTGGAAGACCTAGGGCAGATTTCCAGTACTCTAGTCTATAGCTATTTCCACTGTATGGCACTGCTACACCATTCTGGTTTGTTGGGTTTTGTTGTTTTGGTGGGGGATAAGGGAAGGAGAATAGACCAGGGGTGGGGAACCTACAACCTTGAGGCCACCTGTGGCCTTCTAGATCCTTGAGTGTGGCTTTTGACTGAGTTCAAGTTTTATAGAACAAATCCTTTTATTAAGGGGATTTGCTCTGTGAAGTTTGGATTCAGTTAAAGGGCTGCACTTGAGGACCTAGAGGACCACTCGTGGCCTTGAGGCCACAGGTTCCCCATCCTTGGATTAAGTAATAGTCAAGCACTCTAGGGCCTTAGAGAGAATTCATGGGACGTTTAAGGATTTGGCAGATACAGATTGGGATAGACTAGTAAATCTACGCTTCTGATTATCTTACTCTTCTATCTCAGAAGGGACCTCTGAGAAGGTGTACTCAGATAGGAATCTATCTTCTCCACACCAACAAGTAGTCATCAAGCATCTATTTGAAGAACTCCAGGGACTAAGAGGGTCCCTACGCCCTAAGGCAACCCCTTTCCACTTTTAGGCAACTCTAATTGTTAAGAAGTGTTTTCTTCTATCAAGATCAATCTGCCTCTGTATCTTCAGCTTATCACCTCTAGTTCTACTCTCTGGGGACAAGCAGAACGGGTCTAATTCCTTTAGCTCCTGCTTCATGTAGTTGAAGATAGCTGCTATGGCCCATGTATATGATTTGTACACTTTTTTCTGCACCAACTGCACTTGCTTCCTGGAGTCTGTGAAATGTGAAAGCTGAAGGGACAGAGTGAGACAGAGAGAATGTGTGTGTGTGTGTGTGTGTGTGTGTGTGTATGTGTGTGTGTGTCCCCTCCAGGGCATGGAGCCGAGGGGGAAACAGCAGAAGAGATTCAGGCAATCAGTGCTTTAGTACAGAAAATCAGGGAAGGAAAAGAGCCAAGCAGACTCAGAGATCAAGAAGGACTGCCACCGGGTGAGGTTTCAGGACATGGAGATTGTTGCGATAAGGAATTTTCAGGCTAAGGGTAGCTTCCCCCAGATCAGTTTGTGAAAATAGCTACATTCCCCTGAGAAGATAATTGTGTACTACCCCTTAGGCCTGAGGCCTAGGGCAGATCCAGACCTATACAGAGAAGATCACTGTCCAGAGGCAGCCACTTAAATATGGCCCCTCCTTACCTATCACCGCCTCTCTAGTCATGAGACACTATGTCTCTCCTAATGTAGCTTAAAATTGCATTAGCTTTTTTGGCTGTCATGTTATTGGGAAGGGAAGGGAAGGCAATGGAGGAAAAAGGAAGGAAGGAAAGGGAAGGAAATGGAGGGAAAGGAAAGGAAGGGAAAGGAAAAGAATGGAAGGGAAGAAAAGGGAAGGGAAGAGAAGGGAAAGGGAAGAGAAGGGAAGAAAAAAGGGAAGGGAAGAGAATATGCATTTATTAAGCACCTACTATGTGCTAGTCACTGTGCTAAGTGCTTTACAAATATTTTCTCATTTGATTCATATTTAGCTTGTAATCTACTATAACTCCATTGCTTTTGCAGATGAACTACTATCTAGCTATGCCTTCCTCATCTTGTACTTATGAAGTTGAATGTTCGCCTTTATACTTATCCCTATTACATTGCATCTTATGAAATTTGGCCCAATATTCTAACCCGTGAAGAGCTTTTTGAATCATGGCCTTGTGTTGGCTCTCTTAGCTTTATGTCATCTATAAATTTGATAAGCATACCATCTATGCTTTAATTCAAATGTAAGGGAGAAGATTTAATTTTCTCCCATCATCCCTCTGCCCCCAGCTCAGTTGTTATAGTTACAGGTTATAATCATAAATGATGAAGTATTTTTTAATTAAGTTTTTTTTTTCAGATCCAAATTCTCTCCCTCCCATCCTCCTCACCTCCTTCAAAAATAGAGAAAACAAGAAAAACAAAATCCCACCATAAACATGTATAGGCAAGAAAAACAAATTCTTGCATTGCCCATGACCAAAAAAAACCCGATTCTGCACTCTGAGTCTATTACCTCTCTATCAGGAGGTCAGTAACTTAATTCATCTTGAGTCCTCTAGAATTGTGGTTTTGTGTTGAGATGATGAGATATTAATACAGTATAGTATTAATATAGTATAACAAGGTTTTACTTGGTGAGCCCCTATTCACTTATTTGAACCTCTTTCTCTGATGGAATTAAAAGAAGCCTGGCCATTGGACAAGCAAAAAAATGGCCATTCTTGGGGACTTGAAATAGCTATGCCCTGAAGACAGCCTGGCCATTCAAGCAAGATGCAGCAGTAATAGAAAAACCCAGCTTTATCCCTCTGGGAGGAAGGAGATTTTTCTCTCCCAACTCCCTTCCCCCAATAAAAGGCAGTAACCTCTAATAATAGCGCTACCCATCCAGAGGGAGAAATTACATCCAACAACCAGAGAGACCATTTGAGAGAATTCAGTTGAAGGAGGCACAGGTGAGGGAGCAGAGACACATACTTGAAGACAGACAGATGTAATGAGGAAGGCACTGAAGGCTGGAGACACTTCAAAGAACATGACCCCAGGCAGCAAAGAATAGAGTCATCTTATCAACATAAGAGAACTAGCCCTGGAAATTGAGACTTGTTCCTATGTGCTCTTTACACATGTTCATCACTACCATTGTACTCTGTCCCCACTCTTCCTACGGATGCTATGTATATCTGTAGGAAGGTGCATCCCAGGTCGGTGGGGGAAATGTTCTGTAGTTACTGTTCTAACTCCACTGTCTTAGAATAACTTTGCTAAGAGCAAATTGTGTCTACTGGTGATTATTAGCAGGAAGTAAACAAGTGGACTATAGTGTTAGGAATGGACACCCACAGGGTACCCCTAGAACGCAAGGGTAGTTACCCTCCTAGGGAACCCAAACCTCCATTGTGTGTGTGAATTGGAGAAATATTCCCACAAGAGGTGCTGCACAAATGTTATAAAGTAGAGACACAAGCACAGATCTTTGGATAACTCCACTAGAAATCTCCTTTCAAGTTGACATCAAGTTATCTTTGAATCTGAATAAGTAAGTATTTCTGAATCCATCAGTCCCTATCAGGGAACGAATACATGTATGTAGGTAGGTAAATATACGCATGTATTATCCACACATAAACATATGTTCATGTATGTGTATGTGCATGTGCATCTATGTTGTACATATATGCACGCATACACTATATATATATATATATATTTCTATCTTTCTCCCTACACTTCTCAATATAGCTTTAAAAATATTCTTTTTGTTTTCCTTAGCTTTCAGGTCATTTTGAGCGTTAGCATTCTGACACTATTCTGGTATGACCAAAATTCTTATAGGATTATATGAGATGATATATGTAAAGTGCTTCACCAACATTAAAGTTCTATATAAAGGTTAGCTGTTATTATTATTGCTGTGATTTGAGTTCATGGCTCATTGCCTACTCTTGCTCCTATTTTTGGTACATATCTTGAAATCTAAGTCATCAGTGATTTAGCCAGAGATTCACATTAGTCTCCTTAGACAATTCCCCCCCTTTCTTCTTTATTGGAATTATTTCTCTTTGTGTCTTCATAATTCTTCTTACTCCTCTTGGTCAGAGTTGCCCAGCACCACTTTAGGCCACAGAATCCCACTCTTTGGAACCCTTTGAAATCCTGCTATCCTAAAGTCTACAGTTCATGTCAAACTAGGCCTAGATGTTCTGTCACAAATTCTAATGAGATATTTCACATTGTTTTCTATTTTTCATTCTTTTGGATTTGTTTTACAGTGTCTTGATTTCTCATAAAGTCACTAACTTCCAATTGCTCCATTCTAATTTTTACAGAGGTATTTTCTTTCTTTCTTTCTTTTTTGTTGTTGTTGTTGTTGTTTTTTGTTTTAGGCAATTAGGATTAAGTGACTCGCCCAAGGTCACACAGCTAGTGAGTGTCAAGTGTCTGAGGACGGATTTGAACTCAGGTCTTCCTGACTCCAGGGCCAGCACTCTATTCACTGCACCACCTAGCTGCCCCAGGAAGTATTTTCTTCAGTCAGCTTTTGGACTTCCTTTTCCATTTGGCCAATTTTGCTTTTTAGGGCATTCTTCTCCTCCTTGGCTTTTTGGACCTCTTTTGCCATTTGGGTTAGGCTATTTTTTAAGGCGTTATTTTCTTCAGTATTTTTTGGATACTGAATATACAGTATACAGTACAAATATAGTAGAATTGGTCACAAATTCTAAGACAGAGACAAATTCCACCCAAGGTTCCCATCATTTCCACCACATCAATCAGTTGTTTCTGGTAAGAATCAGATACATAATAGAAATTTCCTTCATTGATTCTTCTACCTTTTAAAATATGAAATGATCATGAAGGCAAATCAAGGTATTGTTAGTTCCTCTGCTTTGGAAAGAGAGTTAGCTTCAGCAACCGTTTAGATAATTGAAATCTCCCATCACCACTGTATCACGTCTCTGTGACAGAATCCTGATATCTATCTCCCAATTACCATTTTTTCTACTTCTGTCTCCAATAATTTTCTGCCAAACATGCTCTACCATGTATCACTCCTCTGGTTCCTATATTTCCTTTCATAAGTATATAATATTTGTGGAAATATATTCACACATAGACATATAAAAACACATCCCTTCCCTCTTTAGGTTACATATTACAAAATCCTATTAGTAGTACTTTTCTCTGAAGTTTTTGGTCTAATTTGAATGAGAAACTTTTATTTGTCTTTAACTATCAGTTCTCAAAATGTCCTAGTCTGAAATACTTTTTAACGTCCTTTTCAAAGCCTAACCTACTTCTGAAACTAAATCAGGGTTTCTGAACTGCAGTATGTATTAAGTATCCTCAAAAAGTCTGGCACCAAGAGGGCAACCCCCATTAGGTGTGGATGAGGGTGGGGAGATGCACCTGGCTGCCTAAGGAAGCATGAATTGGCCTAGATGGGAAACCAAGTGGGCCAAAGCCAATGAGTACCAGAGGTTGCATCTTCAGACTGGGAAAAATAGGAAAATCCAGACTAAAAAAATATTTAGAGAAGAGGTCTGTAAGCTTCACCAGACTGTGTCAATGGTAACCATGACACAGAAACATATTAGGAACCCCTGTTCAACAGGTCACAAAGTGACTATTCTGGTTTTTTTAATGGATTCTAGTGTCAACTTTCATCTAATGTCTGTGACTATGCTATATCATATTGTGAAGTTTTGTCTTTATTTGGGAATACTGTAAATTGCAATTCCAAAATGTCTGGCAACTGAGAAATTTTCAGAGGTGTGAGGAAATTGTACCCTCTTGGACATCTCCTTGAACAGAGGTGCTTAGAATTAGAATAATTGAATTAATAAAAATTATCTCTGGCAGGCTTGTGAACAAAAAGCATAGGTTTTTTTTTTAATCTTATATAATGTTACTTAACTTCCATCCCAATCTATCCCACTCCTACCTATCCTGTGCTTTCGAATAAGGCTTACTCTTCTGCAACCACATTCTAAGCCTGGCTCTCAACCCCCCAAATCTCAATGATAGCCATGATGTAAGATATACCTCCTTGCATTGTTATCTGTAGTTCATCTTGCTTGTTACTCATACTTGGTATGTTCACATATGGATATTATGAAGGTTCTTTTCTTGGATTTTGTCTCCTGTGAGTTGTAGGGCATATTCACCTCCTGCTAACCCAATTAATCCCAGAATAAACTGGGAACTCAAGCAAGCTAAAACCCTATACTCATTCTCCCATAGAATAATTCTCCAAAATGGGGGCAGATACAAAATCCTATTTAGTCATTTAGTAGACATTACTGGGAATCCACATTCCAACTTGACACATCCTTCCCCTTGCTCTTTGTTGCCTAACTGCTTCCCCAAACTTCCACATCTACAGATGATACCCTGGGGCCCCAAGGACCCTGACTCAAAACCCTTGGAAGGTCAACATGGAGATACCAAAGAAGAGGGGTTGGGGAGACTCCATCCCTCTTAGGTTTGTTTCCCGGTTTCTTTTAAAGTCACTGCTTCATGTCTTTAATTTTGCATCTAAGGCCTTTGAGGTTCCACAGAACACTGTGGAGGATTCCTCTGTCTCAAGCCTCTCATTCACTCCCCCCTTCATCTGGGGAACCTCTCATCATGAGAGGGAAGAGAGAGGGTCAAAGCTCAGGGACCAGTCCAGATGGCTTCCAGTGGCTATACAGGATCCATGGTGGAGAAGTATTTTCAGTCCAAAGGACAATTGGAATGTGACAGTGACTGGTCCAGGAAACCCAGCAGTCAGCAATATCCCAAATGTACAGGAGGCAAGAGAGACATAAACCAGAGGAGGTTTATTGAGGAAGAATTTATAGGCTCAGACACTTAAGACAGAGAAGCTCTGATGACGAAAGAAAAACCTGAAGGCACGCTTCCATGGTCTGCATATCAAAGCTTGTTCCTCCTCTGGGCCCATAAAGATAATTGGATGCAGAGGACCAGTTGACATTGAGGGCAAAAGAAGAGGCCCTGGAAAATAACTCTGAACATCTCAACCTATATTTGGGTTCAAATCTGCTGCTTAACTATGTATGTGCCTTTAGTCAAGTCATGTAAGTCCTCTGAGCCACCATTTTGTCCCCTAAAAAACTGAGCAGCTAGACTAAGCAGTCTCTAAGGTTCATTCCATCACTATTATCTATGATTCCTCATCCTATATTTCCTTCATTTGGGGGAGGGGGAAGAGGAATAATCAGTTCGTCAAGGCCCTCAAATTCTTCACCCTTCTACTCCATCAAAGTCTTTGGGAACCAAAGTTCACCCCCACATGACCCAATGGAGTAAGGTTTTAGCAGAGAAGGATAAACTTGGTTGTTAGGCATAGGGCTTAATCAAAGAGGGTCACTCTCCCCAAAGAAGTCTAGACCCCTCTCTAAGAGGTTAGGACACAGTTTACATTTTTTCCCACCTGAGAAGAGCGAAAATATCTGTTTTTCAAAGCTAATGCAACCAAGATTAGAAGGGAAGCAGAAAGCTAGGAAACAATTTTTACAGCCAGTGTTTCTGGTAAAGGCCTCATTTCTAAAATATATGGACAACTGAATCAAATTTATAAGGAATACAAGTCATTCCCCAGTTGATAAATGGTCGAAGGATGTGAATAGGCAGTTTTCAGAGGAAGAAATTAAAGTCATCTTTAGTCATATGAAAAAATACTCTAAATCACTATTGATTAGAGAAATGCAAATCAAAATGACTCTGAGACACCACATTACACCTATCAGATTGGCTAATATGATAAAACAGGAAAATGATAGATGTCGCAGAAGATGTAGGAAAATTGGAACACTAATGCATTATTGGTGGAATTGTGAACTGATCCAGCCATTTTGGAGAGCAATTTGGAACTATGCCCAAAGGGCTATAAAATTGTGCATACCCTTTGACCCAGGAAAAACACTTCTAGGGCTGTATCCCAAAGAAATCATAAAAATGAGGAAAGGACCCACATGTACAAAAATATTTATAGCAACTCTTATTGTGGTGGCAAAGAATTGAAAATTAAGGGGATGCCCATCAACTGGGGAATAGCTGAACAAGTTGTGGTATATGAATGTAATGGAATACTATTGTGCTATAAGAAATGATAAGCAGGCAGACTTGAGAAAAACCTGAAAAGACTTATATGAACTGATGCTGAGTGAAATGAGCAGAACCAGGAGAACATCGTACACAGTAACAGCCACACTGTGTGATGACTGCCTTTGATAGACTTGGCTCTTCTCAGCAATGCAAAGGATCTAAGACAACTCCAAAAGACTCACAATGGAAAATGCTATCCGCATCCAGAGAAAGAACTATGGAGTCTGAATGCAAATGGAAGCATACTATGGCTCTCCTTTTCTTTTGTTGTTTTGTTTTATTTCTTCTTTCGCGTGGTCCCTCTCATTAGTTCTGATTCTTCTTTACATCGTGACTAATATGAAAATATGTTTAATATGAATATGTAAGTAGAGCTATATCAGATTGCATGCCATGTTGAGGAAAAGGGAGGAGAGGGAGAGGGAGAAAATTTTAAACTCAAAATCTTATGGAAGTGAATGTTGAAAACTAAAAATAAATAAATTATTTTAAAAAATAGGAAAAAAAAGAAAACATCCATTTTCCCCCCTCATGGGTCTTATTCCTGGATGGGGGTGGCACTGATCCTAGTAATGGAGGGAGAGAGAAGAAGAAGGAAAGGGGGGGAGCCAACTACAATTTCCAACTACTAGGAAGTCTTTTGCCTTTTGCACTTGGGTAGAAGGGAAAGTGTGACGGGGAGGGGGGGAAGCTTATAAAGGCTTTGAAGTTGAAATGGGATCTGTGGGTCCCTGAACAGTGGTTGTTGACACAGCCATACCAGAGAGGCAAGCTAAGTTGGTTTTTAAGAAGACAGGAGTGATGCCAAGCCAATAAAATGCACCTATCATCACCTTTTTGCTGCCCCCTTTAATGCAGCTCTCCCTGACAAATAAAAAGGCAGAGCCACTGCCCAGATCTCAGAAGTATTTGCTGGATTCTCATCCATCTGCACCAGGACCTCTTGCTACCTTCGCCATGACTTGTGGAATTAGCACTGTGGGCTGTGGATTCCGCCCCAGAAACTTTAGCTGCGTCTCGGCCTTCGTGCCTAGGCTGGGTGACCGCTGCTGCATCAGCGCCGCTCCCTACCGAGGAGTGTCCTGCTACAGGGGACTGACAGGCTTTGGCAGCCGCAGCATCTGTGGAGGCTACAGGGCTGGCTCCTGCGGCCGGAGCTTCGGCTACCGCTCTGGGGGAGTGTGCGGGCCCAGCACCCCCTGCATCACCACCGTGTCTGTCAACGAGAGCCTCCTGACCCCCCTAAACTTGGAGATCGACCCCAACGCCCAGTGTGTGAAGCATGAGGAGAAGGAACAGATCAAGTGTCTCAACAGCAAATTCGCCGCCTTCATCGACAAGGTCAGTGTCATAGGCCCTTGGGTTCCCAAGCTCCCTATGTGCTGGGCATTAAGGGAAGACCCAGATCAAGAAGAGAAAATGGCTGCTACCCTTGGGACACTTTTAGTCTGGTTGCAGAAGAGTTGAGAGTGAAAAATAATTGAAGAGGCGACATGGCATAGCGTGGATAGGGCCTTGGGTTAGACATCAAGGAAACCTGAATTCAACTCCTTGCCCCAGAAACTTAGGAGCTGTGTGCTACTGGACAAGATACTAGTCCTTTCTGTGCCCATTTCTTCATCTATCAAATGACTCAATTGCCTCAATGCCCTCTAAGGTTCCTCCCAACACTAAATCTATGATCCTAAAACACAAAAAGAGATGAGAGAGCAGGATAGCATTAGGCACAGCTGAACAGAGTTCTAGATCTCAATGCCTTAGGTGGAGACAGAGAAAGAGGGGGATGGAGTTAGGATGCTAAGAAGCTTGGAGACCTGGAGAGCATGCTCTACGAGTTTGGGTTGGGAATTGGAAATATTTAGTTTGAAGAAGAAAAGAATGGATGGAGGTGAGTTGGGATGGTGCATGACTGTGGATAAGTCACTTAACTCATGTAAGCCTCAGATTCCCCATCTGTAAAAATTAGGGAATTGGACCAGAGGCCCTCTGAAATTCCTTCCAGCTCTTGGTTTACGAGCCTATGAACCTAGTTAGATATTGTCATGGGAAAAAGGAATGAAACGTGTTTCGCTCGACCCCAGAAAGCAGAACGAGGAATAATGGGTGGAAGTTGATGAAGGACATATTTCCACTATGAAAACCTTCCTAGGGATCAGATCTGTTCCAAAGTTGAAATATTGGCCTTTGGGAGGTAGTGAGTTTCCCATTTCTGGAGCTCTTCACAGAGAGGCTGAATGACCACCTATGGAGGAAGAAGGTATTGTAGAAGGTACTCTGAACCAGATATAAATTAGACAAGATGATATCTAAAGCCCTTCTATTCCTCTGTCTACTGTGTTGTGCTTTAGCCTTCCTGGTGGTGGTCACTTTCATCCTAGAGTTTTTTAACCTTTTATAAATCAGGAAGTGAAGTGTAGTGGTCACCTAGAAGGCAGCTAAGGTGGTTCAGTGGATAGTCACGAAGACCTGAATTCAAATCTGGCCTCAGATACTTTCTAGCTCTGTGACCCTGGGCAAATCACTTAAATTCTATTTGCCTTATTTTCCTCATCCATAAAATGAGCCGGAGAAGGAAATGGTAAACCCCTCCAGTATCTTTGCCAAGAAAACCCCCTAGATACTTACTATTGGCATGCTATGATCCATGGAGTCATGAAAAGTCTGACATGACTGAACAAGAACAAAACAATCATAGTGTTCCTATGGTTCATGACCTTGGGAAGATCCTCAAAGCTCTCTTTAAGAAAGGTTTCACTCACCCTGACCATTTGAATGTGGGTCAAAGAAGTGTTTGGTCCAAGTATCTTTAAGCTAAATCAGAATGATGACAGAATGAGGAGAGGATCTGTCCTTAAAGGAATCAGATGTCAAGAACCCTAGAAGCCTTGGAGATCATCTAGTCCAATGTCTTCATCTTACAACTGAGGAAACTGAGTCCCAGAAAAGTGGAATAATAGCTAACAATTAGAAAGGGCTTTAAGGTTTACAAAGTACTATTATCTCATTTGACCCTTTTATTACCCCCTGTTTTACAAATGAGGAAACTGAGATAGGCAGAGGTTAAGTGACTTGCTTAGAGTCACACAGTTAGGAAGTGTCTGAGGCTGGATTTGAACTCAGGTTGTCCTGACTCCAAATCTGGCACTCAAGCCACTGTACCATCTAGCTGGGAATGACTTTCCTGCACAGCCAATTAAATGGTTGAGTGGAGGTTCAGACCCAGATCTCCTTCCATACACAGTCCAGTGCTTATTCTGCTACTACAGAGCATTCTTTCCCTTATACCTTGACTTCCTTGACAGCCTTTGGCCAGAACCATACTGAATTTCACTCTGGAGAGGAAGAGGCTGCCATCTTTTGTCTCCACTGAGGACCAAAAGAAATAGCTTGAAACTGCAACATGAGGGTTTTAGAACAGATGAAAGGAAAGAAAAATTGACCAAAAGGAAAGGTCATTAGACAAGAGGACAGGTTGCTGTGAATCCCCTTCTCCGAAACAAGAGAGATTGCTAGGTTTTCAATGACTCCAATGGAATTCCATCTGGAACCAGGGTAGGAGGTGGGAGGAGCAACTTTCAAACTCTTCAGTCCATGGTTATTAAATGTGATGTTCTGGGAGTCTGGAGAACTGGGATATAGTTCTTCTTTCACTAAGGTGCTGTGTGACCTAAGGCATGTTGCTCAACCCCTCTGAGCCTCCCTTTCCAGCTCTGTCAAATGAAGGAGTTAGACTGAATGATCTTTGATGTCCCTTTCAAGTCTCACATTCAGTGGCTGCTGATTCTAATTGCATCATTATGAAACAACTGAATGTTTTGTGCATTATGCAGCCTTATTATTCACCTTTTTGGTGTGGGTATGAGAGGAAGTGTACTCTTTGGTTTAATTGAACAGCATTATGTCAGCTCTGTGCTGGATGCTGGACACGCAAAGATGAAAAAAACCCAACAGAGTTCCTCCTCCTCCTTCTTCTCCCCTCCCCCCCAGCTCTGATTGGTTGTTATATCTTGCTGATTCTGTCTTAATAATAAATCCCATTTAATAGAGCTTTACGACATACACCAAATAGGATACCACAAATTGTCTTCCTCACAACAAGCCGGTGAGGCAATTTGTGATGCCCATTTTATAGATGAGTAAACTAGGGCACAAGGAGCAATCTGCTCAGGATCAGACATTTTAGAGGCAGATTCTTCTCAAACCCAGGTCTCCTGCCTACACAATATTCTTTCCATGACTCTAGGCTGCCTCCCTCCTCATCGGTATTTCTTAAATTCCCCTCTGCCTTTCTACTCATACTGGTGCATCTTAGCTCAAGCTCTTGTCAAGAGTCCCTGATTAGTGTTATATAGTCTCCTAACAGTTTTATCTCCAACAGTCTCTCCTCTCTCCAAGTCAAGTCAACAAGCATTTATTCATCACCTACTGTGTGCTAGGCATTCTGCTAAGCACTGGGGATACAAAAAATGAAAAAAACAATCCTTGCTCTCAAGAAGTTTGCAGACTAATGGTGGAAGACCACATGCAAACAACTGTGTATGAATAAGACGCATATAGGATAAATTGGAAATCTGAGAGGGAAAGCAGTGGCATTAAGGGGACCAGGAATAAATTTCTTGCAGAAGGTAGGTTTTACCTGAGAGTTGAAGGAAGCCAGGGAAATTAGGAAGTGGAGTTGAGGAGGGAGAGAATTCCAGGCACAGGGGGCAGCCAGAGAAAACTCCTGGAGTCAGGAGACTGACTGTCTTGTTGGAGGAACAGAAAGTCTCCAACTCATACCTTATAGACCAGCCAGCACAGGTCTGATCATGTCACTTTTTGCTTAGAAACCTTCCATGGCTCCCTATAGCCTAGAGGGTAAAATACAATCCACATCCTGGTGTTTCAGAAGGGCCACAATTTGGCACCATCTTACATTTATATATTCCATACTCCAGCCAGAATGGATTAGGAACTTTTCTCCAATCTCATTCTGGTTCCTTCTATCTCCCCACACTTTCGGGGACCAATCCCTCATGCCTGTGATTTATGTACATCCTGCTAATCTCCACCTGTTGAAATCTTTCTCTTTTTTTAAGACTCAGTTCAGTTACCACCTCAGCTAGGAATCCTCATGCATCCCCAGTTGAAAAACCCTCCCTCCTAACGCTTCTTTGGGTCCTTTACCTGGATCTCCCTTTCATGCCTATCATATTCTACCTTGTATCATATTGATTTGTGTGCCTGTCCTGCCCCCCCATCAGGTTGCAAGTTTCTAGGTAGCAAGGACTATGTAATGTTCAATAACTAACTAGCACATCGTCTTGAATGCAGTAGGCACTTAATAAGTCTTTCTTGAAGGCTATCCGATGGCATAATGGATAAAGTGCTGGACTTGGAATCAGGAAGACCTGCATTCGAATCTTGCTTCAGATGATTTCTGGCTGGATGACTCTGGGCCAATGACTTGCCTCCTCTCAGCCTCAGTATCCTCATCTATAAAATGGAAATAATAATAATACTAACTACCCCATCAGGTTGTTTTGAAAATCAAAGCATTTTGCGAACATGAAAATGCTATATAAATGTTAGCTATTATTAAACTCTATGACTCCTAAGGATGACTTGGTCTTTAGATACAGAAGCTGTCTCATTTCTCATTTGAAGTAGCTGATGCTCTGAGATGCTAAAAGAGTCACCCAGGTTTACAGAGGCAAAAAGAATTGGAACCCAGATGCTCTAACACCAAATCCAATGCTCTTTCCATTATTTTTATCCCTGGTGCCATCACACAGATCAGCTCCCCAGAGGCACACACTCAGACTTTTTGCCATTGGCATCACAGGTCCGCTTCCTGGAGCAGCAGAACAAGCTTCTGGAGACCAAGTGGCAGTTCTACCAGAGCCGGAAATGCTGCGAGAGCAACTTGGAGCCCCTGTTCCAGGGCTACATCGAGACCCTGAGGCGGGAGCTGGAGTGTGTCGAGGCTGACAGTGGTCGCCTGGCTTCTGAGCTCAACCACGTGCAGGAAGTGCTGGAGGGCTACAAAAAGAAGTGAGTAATTCATGGGGGTGGGAAAGGTTCCTGGTGTCTGCTAACAATGCTCCCCTAAATCAGGCTTGTAAATACTGCCTACATATTCATTCCAGGCTTTACTAGAATTGGGGGTATATGTGGGAATCTTAGAACATCTGCTTCTAGAGAAGCAACTCCCTGGGGAATGGAAATAAGCCAATTTTTGTGATGTGCCCAGGACTGGACAAAAGGTTCCCAGGACTACGATGCCTATGTATGTATTATCCTGGTGTCCTGCTCCTTTTTCACCCTTCCAAACCACTCTCTACCTTGTTTCCATGGCTCAGCCAAAGGAAAAGCTGCATTGGGAACGAATGGATTTGAGCCATCATCCAGGCTCAGTGGCTCCTTACAAGCCACAGTTCTGGGAGTGGACAGAGGTGTCCTGGGAGATTGAGGCAACAGTCTTCTGAGGACTGATCTTATCTGTCTAGACCAGGGGTGGGAAACCTGTGCCCTCGAGGCCACATGTGGCCCTCTAGGTCCTCAAGTACTGCCCTTTGACTAACTCTAAACCTCTCCAGAACAAAACCTTTAATAAAAGGATTTGTTCTGTAAAACTTGGACATCTAGACTCTAGGTGATTTAAAGTCATTTTTTGAGATTTGTTCAGACAAAGCCTGAGCCTCTTCTCTCTCACCTCAGGTATGAAGAAGAAGTCGCCCTTCGGGCTACAGCTGAGAACGAGTTTGTGGCACTAAAGAAGGTGAGTGACTGAGAACCACGGATGAGAACCTGATCCGTCCTGCTCCCACCCTGTACCAGCCTCTTGGGGCCAGGGGCCTGCCTCCATCTTTCTGGTCTTCTGAAAAAGTAGATAGACTTTGCTCAGTCATCTCCCTACAATCTCTCAACAGGAAGTGGACTGTGCCTACCTACAGAAGTCAGACCTGGAAGCCAATGCTGAGGCACTGACAGAAGAGATCAACTTCTTGAGAGCCCTGTATGAGGAGGTGAGGGAAGCTGGTCATTGAAGGTCGGGGTACCCAGAGCATCATTGGAGCAGAAGGCTTGGCAATCCAAGACAATGGTTTGCTGTTTTGGTCATAGGCACCCTACTGATCCCCATTGTGTTCTCTACTGATCTTCTGCTCAGCCCTATTCCCTCCCTCAATCTCTACCCCTTTCCTCTCTCTCTCCTTCCCCTCCCTGCCCCACTTTCTCTTTTCCTCCCTCTTCCTCTCTTATTCTCTCTGTTTCTCCATGTCCCTATCTTCTACTTCTTTCTTCCCTTCCCTCTCTTTCCTCCCTGGTTTCTCCTCCATTATTTGTAGTCACCTCAGTCCTGCCCAGGCCACCCAAGGCTGGTGATCAGGTTTGAGATTGAAATATGGGTAGAACTAGTGGTTGTAAATGGGGGTAGGGAGGGGAGTGAGTGTTGCATTCTCTGGATCTAGTAATGAAAAGTCTAGAGCCAAGCAAGGATATTTCTCCCAAAGTACCAGAGACTGAGACCAGCAGAACATTCTTTCTGGGCTAGAGCTAACTCCTTTCTCTATGCTGACAGATAGGACCAATAGCATATATAATCTCATGCCATGGAAAATCCCCAGAGCAATTCTGCTGTGTTTAGAGAAAATTAATTTCTCTGACAGTTTTTGCCCTTCCTAATTCTTTTGGGTTAAGAGAAGGTTAAGATGGGCCCATGAACACTGGGCTAAATGAAAGCAGTGGCTAAGTCTAGAAAAAGCTCAGGTACAGAGAAAGAGAAAGTCAGTCTAAAATCAAAGAAGGCCAAGAAATAATTGGGATGAAACAAGGTCCAGAATAGAGATAATTGCTAATGAATGTTATTTTACCTGAAGAAAATTTTCATTCTGTGAAGGATGTCATATTGTTTCACAGAGATGCATCCCCTCTAGACATGGGTTGTTGGGCTCCAATGAGACAAGAGGAGTCTGGACCAATGAAGCCCAAAGGAATTGTTTGTCCTCTTTTCTCCCAATCCACTTTACAGGAGATCCGAATCCTCCATACCCAGATCTCAGACACTTCGGTCGTGGTGAAGATGGACAACAGCCGAGAACTCAACATGGACTGTGTCATTGCCGAGATCAAGGCTCAGTACGATGACATCGCCAGCCGCAGCCGGGCTGAGGCCGAGTCCTGGTACCGTAGCAAGGTGAATGGGTCTGGCTCCCTCACATCCTGGAAGCTGTAGTGGGAGGAATCTGAGGACTGGGGAGTAGATGTCAGAATGGACTGCCCCTCTGTTTATGGACACACCCCCAGAGTGGTTTATAGTCTTCTCTGGGGGTATTTGAAGAAAGCACAGATGCCTTCTCTAGCTGAGATAACACAGAGGCAAAGGCATGAATGTGATGACACTCATAAATTCCCTGCCTCCCACAGTGTGAGGAGATGAAGGCCACAGTGATCCGCCATGGGGAGAGTCTACGCAGGACAAAGGAGGAGATCAATGAGCTGAACCGCATGATCCAGAGGCTGACCGCCGAGGTGGAGAATGCCAAGTGCCAGGTATGAACACATTTCTCTTCTGTCCCCCCATTGCCAGAAACGTGTCAAGTTGAAGCCAGAGGGATTCAAGTCAGGCGCCATAAAACTTTTTCCAAAAACAGAGAGGTGGACTTTCTATGGATTGTCCTAGGACAGTTGATAGACCACCAGACACTATGAAACGTTCTTTCTTGGAGTAGTCCTGTGTGGACAGCCCAGGGGAATGGGGGAATAATTGGATCGTCTCTGCTGGTGTCATAGAATCTAGGTTTCCATGAGTCCAAGACAGTTCAATAATTCTCTTTTCACATCCTACCTATGACACCCTCACACCCCACCAGAATTCCAAGCTGGAGGCTGCTGTGACCCAGTCTGAGCAGCAGGGTGAGACTGCCCTCAATGATGCCCGCTGCAAGCTGGCAGGGCTGGAGGAGGCTCTGCAGAAGGCCAAGCAGGACATGGCTTGTCTGCTGAAGGAGTACCAGGAGGTCATGAACTCTAAGCTGGGGCTGGACATCGAGATCGCCACCTACAGACGGCTGCTAGAGGGCGAGGAATACAGGTAGGGACCCCTAAACCAAGTTCCAAAGAATTCCCAAATGTTGGCAAGAGAGAAATTTCTTTATTAATAATTAATATCAATGTAATTAACCCAATTATATTTAAGTGTAATTAATAATGATGTAATTAAATTAAATTTACCATAATTAAAATAACAAGCCCTTAAAAAGAGGGGAGTGAGGGGAGAAATGGTGTCACCACAGATAGTAAATAGTCAAGTTAAAAATGGAGCCAGGCGAAAGGGGAAAATCTCTGATCACCATTCTCTATGACCTTAAAGAGTAAAAGGTCATTCCTCACAATAACTCTGCGCAGATAACAGCATCTTCATTTTTCCAAATGAAACTAAGGGTCAGAGACTGTGACTTTCCAAGAGTCAGACAGTTAGTAAATGTCACTGACAGTATTTTAACCCAGATTTCTCTTGCCTCTATGTCTAGTGCTGTCTGGCCATGTTGAGCATAAGGAACTGGTAGGCTATCTAAGGAGGGACATGAAAGTCCTCACCCACAGTGAAGGCAATCCCCTTCCAGAACACTGACTTTGATGGCCCTTTGCTTGAAGCATCAAAGCCAGGATTGTAGCCCAGGCCTTGAATTCAAATCCTGTGTTCTGCCTACTATACCACAGTGTTTTCCTCCTGAAAATGGAATTATTTTTATGAGCTGCTTAGGGGAAAAGATTTCCAGGGCTCAAAACTAGGCTTCCAGTTCCAGTGCTCTTTGGACTACACTGGCCTGCCTTGCTTGGAGATAGGGGCCTTATGTCAGACTTCAGAGTGGTCTGAAGGCCTGGGGTTAGGGGACGTTAAAGAGAGGTATACCAGTGATTGGGACAGGTAGATTAGGGTGACTTATTGTAGCTAATTTAACTCAGATAATTATATATTTCCCCTACCCCAGGTAAAGGTCAGAGGATTCTAAGTCAGTGCTAGGGTAAGGGAGAAGAGAGAAAACCCAGCTTCCCAGAATACCTTAGTGAGGTCTTGACTATGCACTAAAATGACCCCCTAACTCCCACCAATCAGGAAACACTAATCTAGAAAGTAATCAGAGAGGAGAGCAAGGTTTCAAACATCTCTGACATCAGCAGCGTTAATCAATCAACCAACAAACATTTATTAAGTGCCTACTATGTGCCAGGCACTGTGCTAAGTGCTAGGAATACAAAAAGAGGCAAAAAACACTCCCTACCTTCAAGGAATTTACAGTCTAATAAGGTTAAGCTATTTATTTGCCCAAGATCCCACAGGTAGTGAAAAATAGTGTCAAGATTTGAGCCTAGTCCTTCTGACCCACAGATTCAGGGCTCTTTCCACTATGTGTACCCAGGTATCCTATCCCTCCCCCCAGCCCCATCTCTCTAGCTTCACCCATCTGCTTCCCCATTCCTGGAAATTTATCAACTGAGACTGAGTGAGTTGGGATCCTATTCTGACATTTCTTTTCTCTCCTTTTCTCTCCCCTCTTCAGGCTATGCGAAGGTGTTGGTGCAGTAAATGTCTGTAAGTAATTTTGACTTTGAAAGAAGGGATTGAAGTTAGACAGCAGGGAGGACTTCTTGTCTGGGGGGGTAGAGAGACCCTGTAAGAGGTGCTTCCTCTACGACCATGACAAGAGGGCACAAGGACAAACTCCAGTCATCCTGATTTACATCTTGCCACTGGACCCAGATGACTCTGGAGGAGAAAGTGAGGCTGGTGACTTGGCATAGCCCTCCCTCACTGAAATCCAATTCACTTGCAAGTCGTGGCATCGTCTTTCTGATGCCATGGTCCTCTTCAAGAATAGAAGGACAAACAACAACTATGACAAGAGGGAGTGCTCTCTGATAGGAGATCAAGTAAGCCATGGGAGGGAAGTCCCATGAGGTTAGCCTCAGGAAGGACTTCCCAGATGGGAAAATGGGAAGACACTGAAACAGGGTAACGAGGAAACAGCTACCATTTCCTTCCTGGGAAGTCTGGCCAAATTAGAGAGACGGTTCCCAGGATGGCTTGAGCCAAGAAATGACTGGTCTTGCTTGGAGTTGGGAGCTTGAAAATGTTGGCTTCACAAGCAGGAAATCTAATCTTGCCCTGAACCCTCTTCCTTCTCCTCCTCTCTTACTTCTGCAGGTGTGAGTAGCTCCCGGGGTGGTGTCTCTTGTGGTGACCTTTGCCAATCTGGCTCTCGACCTATCACTGGCAGTGTCTGTAGTGCCCCTTGTAGTGGGAACCTGGTGGTGAGCACAGGAACCTGTGCTCCCTGTGGACCCCTCGGCACCAGCTGTGGAAGATGCTAGAAGAAGACAGAGAACCAGAGGCGCCCTCTCCATCATCTCCAGATGTGCCCTATTCCCTAATCCCCCCATCACTAGATCTCAGCCTCCTAAAACAGCTGTTTTCCTACCTCGTGTTCTGAGAATACACCAAACTCCCCATTCCCTTACACCCTTGATCTGGAGACATACCTCTGATGGTAGGGAAATAGATCCCATTTACTGCCCCTTCTTGGATCCTGGACCCAAAAGGGGTTTGTATATAGGTCATTGCTAATCTGCCTCAGATCCTTCTCGATGCATATTGTCTTATGTTTATCCAATAAACTTTGGAAGCCATTTTTGGCACTGAAATGTATGGCTTTCTTGTGGTTTCTCATCCAGGTGATGTCCATTGGGAATAGAACATTCCCACTGGAATAGCAAGCCCTCCTGGAGAATAAGACAAAGCAGAGGATGCCACTGGTATGAGCACTAGTGCAGATTTTAGGGTTATAGATTCCAATAACAGAGAACTTAGAGATAATCTAGTCTGACTTCCTCAAAGATGAAGAAACCAAGGAACAGAAAAATGAAGTGAAGTGATTTGCCCGACATCACACATAATTAGGAGCAAAGCTGAGATTCAACCCCAGGCTCTCTGGGTTCCAAATTCAGAGTCATTTCTGCTACACTCTTTTTGGGTTAAGAGCAACCTAGATACCAAGATAAGAGCTCATGGATCTTGTCCTGACCAAGTCTCAGGAACATATAAAGTCTCAGAGACAAAAGCCTTACAAGGCTGACACTATATACACTATACAAGTTTTGTTGGGGAGGTGAGGGAGAGAAGAGGGTGGACTTAGAATGGCAAACAGCTATTGAAAGGCCACATGGATCTTTAAAATTTTTCTTTATTTATTCAACAAAAATTTATTAAGGGCTTCCTACGTACAGATTGTGTAAGGTGCTAAGGAAAATAAAACCATTTTTCATAAAATGCAGCCCCTGCTACCAAGGAGCAAAAGAACAAGGGACACGATACCAAAACAGATCATGATAACTTACAAAGATTTGAGCCCTAATCCTCTGAGCATTCCCTCCTTTTAAGGAAACACTATATCAGCCTATTACATCTCACCCCTTGGCAGAAGGGTCCTGATGGTCTTCTAAAGGACTTTCTACCACTTAAATAGATTTAGGATCCTTACTGGATAACCCTGACCTTAGGGATTTAAGAAACCTGGTCTAGATAGCACTGAAGAAAGAATTTAATGCAGGTCAACAAAAAGCCAGGTAACTGGGGGTTGAAGGGAGCATTGTAGGTATGCACTTTCTTCTTTTACCTCATGACTCAGCACTAAAGGACCCTCGCACCTTGAGATAATGAAGCAATCCCTTCATTGGTTACTGAGAAGGAAGAAGTGATGACTCAGTAGGCCTTTAAAAGGAGAGTGACTTCACCTTTGTCTCACTCTTTCTTCCCTTCCCAACGATGGGGCTGTTTTGAGGCAACTTGCCATAGCCCTAACCCCAGTAACCACAAGGCTGTGAACTAAACTGAAGATCCAGTTCCCCTCAGAAGGATGTGGGCTTTAACCAACAATGCTAAGCAAACCATCTAACCAACTCTTTCTACCATGTTCTAGGAATACAAAAATAAATGTTTGTAGTCTAGGGAAGAGATAAAACATGGATGCCAATAACAAGGTAGAAAATGAAAAATACTAAGGAGAGATACACACTAAGTGCTATGAAATCCTTCAAGAGGCAGATTGCTTCTAGTAATCTCTAGATTTAACTCCATACCCTGGACTTCTGGACCTCTCTACCCTCCTGAGACTTATTCTTCTTATCTCTTTGATTTCCCAACTCAGATTCTCAGTTCTGTCCAAGGAACTTGCTCCCTTCCTCCTACCATCACCATTGCAGCATGCCTCCCACTTCTGAATCTTCCCACAGGCTATTCTCCTCTTGCCAGGCATAGGACATTCTTCCCATCTTCCCTCCCTACCTCTGATCCAAACTCTAGGAAGCCTTTCCTTATTAACCCCCACCCAGTTCAGCTTTCACCCTATTCCCCCATCACTGAGGTCCATCTACTTCCAGTTCTGTCTTTGTTTCTCTGTGACCTATATGTAGTAGGACCTTAACAAATGTTTGTTAGATTGTTTTGTTTTGTTTTTCTTGGATTCATGTCCCATCTCCCCCACTGGATGGAGAACTCTCTAAGGACGGAACTGGCCTTCCTCCTTCCAGATTTCCCTCCCTTCCCAGTCTATCTCATTTTTCTCAGACAGTCCTTATTTCTTTATCTCTATCTCTGTTCTTCCCTCCCTCACATGCTCTCTCACCTTAAATAGGGATTTTCGGAATGCTTTCTTCTTACTTCTGCCTGGCCATAGAGTTATGTGTCAGAAACTGTAACTCTCTCAGCTTCTTTTCCATTTCTCACTGTCCTGAACCTCATGGTTTGGGGTAATCCAGAGAATTTAGAGAGACAAGAAAAAGAGTGACCACAGAATATTTAAGATGAAAGGAATTTTACAGATCATCCAATCCAATCTAATCATTTCAGAGATGAGGAAACTGAGGTCAAGTGACTTTCCCAGGTCACATAGATAGTAAGCAGCAGGGTTGGGGTACAAATCTAGAATCTCTGACTACAAATGCAGCTGTCTTCCAGCAGTTACATATTGTTTTTTGCAAAACAGTTTGCTCAGATTCCATAGTTAATAAGTGATAGATGGTTAGTAAGTAGTAAAATTGGGATTTGGAGTGAGAGCTCCCCACCCCTAGTCCACTACTGTGCTATGCCAGATAAGTAGACTCGAAGGCAGGGAGAAAGACTGTAGAAGTTAAAAAGACTAGAAAAATCATGAGGGGCCACTCAGGATGTTGTAGGATGGAGGCTGGAGAGAAGGTATCTGACCACAGTTGGCAGTGTTGCTTTTTCCTTCTTGTCCCCTTGCCTCAATTATTTAGCTTGCTGAGAGTCAGAGGAAAGGGTGGTGGGAAAAGCAGAGCAGTTCCTGACCAGCCAGAGTCAAAAAGCCCCATCTCATCCATGGATTCTCTCTAGAATCTTTCTCCTTCTTACCTGCCACATTTTCCCTACACTGGGAAATGACTCCTTCTTCTTCCCCCAATGCCTTTCTAGTTTCCTTTTATGTTTTGTCTTTTGCTCTTAGAATATAGACTTTTTGAAGGCAGACACTATTTTGGCTGGCACATGTAAACTCTCTCTCGCTCTCTCTTCCCATCCACCCATCTATCCATCCATCTATCCATCTATCTGTCTGTCTGTCTGTCTGTCTATCCATATGTCTAGATATCTAGATATCTTTCCATGCATCTTCACCAGAGTGGACCTGAATCTTGCATTCAAGCCCCTGAGGCATGAGCTAACTTCTTTTTTCTGAACCCCTCCCCTAGGTCCAGCCATACAAACTCATTTCTCCAGACTCTGGTGGCAATTTATGAGTACTTTTGTTCCTCGATGGTGAGCAATTCAGGTGAGTTATACAGATAGTTGATGACAGGGAACAGAAATAAGTCATTGGAATGCTATAAACACAGCTTCAAAGGACCCATCTTCTGGCCTCCATCATGAGGTCACCATGCAATATCAGCTCTTTGCCATTCTAGCAGCTCCTAAAATTCAACCTCACCCTCCCTCTTTCCTCCAGGAAATAAATCATTACAGATTTGTTAAAAGAATGCTGACTCAGGCTGTCCTTTGCCTAACCTATGATGATAGGATTCTCCTTTACCTCAGTGATGCCTTGTCCTCTGACCTTTCCATGATTGGTAATCCCCTGTCTGTTTTAATATTGACAGTTTCTTAAAAAAAATGGACAGTTTCTATTCTATCCGGAAGTCAAACATGTATAGCCTTCAAAAAACAAGACTTGGTAGAAGAAGTAACAATGAATCATTAAAAAATAAACAGAAGAGTATAGAAGTTCATTCAGAAGGAGACAGAGTTGTCTTGGAAGTACCATGCTAAATTTGTAGATTACCAAAAAAAAAACCCAACCAAAACCCAAAAAACCTAAGCTGTACTTAATGAAAAAAACACAAATTAGCAATTCACAGTTTTCATCCTTGTTTTATTATTCTTTGCATATTGAAATGTTCCTCTTTGTTGATATTTATTAAGTTCATTAAAAATAGAAAATGCAATAAACTAAAAATTAAAATAAGCAGACAAAGGGCATACCTTAATGTCTTCCAATAGCAGAAGAGCTATCATGAGAAAGAAGAATTAAATTTGCTTTGGAGAATAAACCCAAAAGGCAAGGGCAGAAAATGCAGAAAGCAGATTTAGTCTTAAGGTAAGGAAGCTAACAACTAGAACCTAACCAAAGGGGTATGGACTGCTGGACTGCCTTGAAGGACAGTGAGCTCTCCAAAATTAGAGGACCACAAGTAGAGATATTGTAGGTAATTTTGAGTGATTTGTGTTCAAGTTAAGGTTTATCTAAATGACTTTTAAGATCTCTCCTATCTCTGAGATTCTGTGCTTCTGTGTCCTTTCCACATCCACCTATGACCATGTGTCTGTGTCTGTCTTAGACTAGGGAGTTCTAAAGGAAAGTGTCTCTGGATGTATAAGTAGGACCAGCCATGGATTATATTTTAAAGCAGGCAAAGTTTATTCCCACTGCCATGAACCACCACCATCTTACGTCAGTGCTCTAATCAATCTATGATTTTTAAGGAAGAGACTCCTTCCAATAGTGAAAATCACAATCCCCAATGCCTTCTTATCCTTTATCCATTGGCAGAAGTCCACTCCATGTGAAGGACAAGAGATCTTCTTTTGACATTGCCTGGATACCAATAAAGCTCATTCTCTACATACCCAGCATGGCTCATTTTCTGATCATACATCTGTTTAGTGGCAATCTTCACACCATTTTTGTGACAGAAATCTTCTTTGGCAACATTCTGGAGGCTACTCACTTCGACTTTGTCTCTCCTCATTGGCCTTGAGGTAACACTTGTAACTTTAATTCCCCGGAGACTGGCATATGACTCACAGCCGCATAGCATCACTGCAAAAAAATTTGTGTTAAAAGAAGAGGCTCTTTGTTTCAGAGAGAAACTTGAGCTCATTAAAACATTATGGAATTTTCCAAATATAACCAAGCTTGATTTCCTCCTCTAATTCAATTCTTAAGACAGCATATCTCAAAGATATTGCAGGGTCGGTTCCAGACCACCACAATAAAGTGAATTCACAATAAACTGAGTCACATGAATTTTCTGGTTTCCCAGTACATACAAAGTTATGTTTACATTATATTGTAGTCTATTAAGTGTGTAAGAGTATTATGTCTTTTTTTTAAAATAAAAAAGCAACGTGCATACCTTAATTAAAAAATACTTTACTGCTTTAACCATCATCTGAGCCTTCAGAAAGTTGTAATCATTTTCCTGGGGGAGGGTCTTGCCTCCATGTTGATGGCTGCTGACTGATCAGGGTGGTGGTTGCTGAAGGTGGGGGTAGCTGTGGCAATTTCTTAGAATAAGACAACAATGCAGTTTGACTCTTCCTTTCATATAGGGAGCCCAGTCCTCTAATTGAATGCTTAGAGGTCATTGTAGGGTTATTAATTAGCCTAATTTCAATGTTGTTGTGTCTCAGGGAATAGAGAGGCCCGAGGAGAGGTAAAGTGATAAGGGAACAGTGAGTTGGTGGAGCAGTCAGAACACACACACAACATTTGTTGATTAAGTTCACCATTTTTTATGAGCATGGTTTGTAGCACCCCAAAATAATTACAATAGAAACATCAAAGATCACTGATCACAGGTTACCTTAACAGATATAATAATAATGAAAAAAAGTTTGAAATACTGCAAGAATTACCAAAATGTGACACAAAGACATGATGTGAGCACATGCTGTTGGAAAAAAAATGACACTGATAGACTTGCTTGACAGAGTTGCCACAAATCTTCAATTAGTAAAAAATAAAAAATTTTTTAAATTTTAAAAAATTTGCAATATTTGCAAAGTGCAATAAAGTGAAGTACAATAAAATGAGGTGTGCCTGTAGTAGATAGAGTGCTCATTGGCCTTGGAAGAAGATCTGGGTTTGTCTCACCTCTGATACATATTGGCTTTGTTCCCTGCACCAGTGAAATCAAAGGTCCAATTCCTCTCCCTCTTCATATACAGTATTTGTCCTCAATACATGTCCTTTCAATGAGCAAATGAAAGAACACGGATAAAACTTCCCAAACTTTAGGCACCGTGTAAATGCCAGCTGTTATTATTATCACTACTGATGGAACAGATCTACAGACAGACTGACTACTCATCTATATATCATAAGCTAGAGAACGAGTCAGATGTTTTTCATCCACTGTTTTCTCCTGTGCTGATAGGTCAACCTCTTTTAAGTCATCGTGGACCTTTTTGTAGGATGCTCTGGAGAGTTTAAGGACCTGATGCAGTCGGCACATTGTCATTCCCAAACAGGAGTTGAAAAACCTCACTCTCTATATTGAATTCCTCCTTCACATAATCATGACCCTACTTACACATGTAGTCCAAGCCCTGGATGTCTTCCCTAATAGTAGCATACACTTCTGGTAAATGTTTATCCCCCTTTTTTATACTTCACTTGAAACTTCTTCATCCTAGAAGATCCCTTCAGCCTTGGAGTTCACACCATGTAAGTACCCTTAGCCCCAGAGCCCACTCCTCTAACTGGATGGCTTTTCTCAGAACTTTTATTTGAGGAAGGCCAACAGCCTCTTCATTTCTCACCAGGCTGCACGGTGGACTTCTCCACCATACTCTTACACTGGGTACCTTGCTCCCTCGTCATTCAAATTCTTTTTATGTGTTGTCTACTCTCATTACAATGTAAGTTGTTTTTTGGTTTTTATTTGTAATTCCAGTACTTAGCACAGTGTCTAGCATATAATAAGTGCTTAATGAATATTTGTTGACTGATTTATAAGACAGTCATCAGACAAAGCTATGTGGCTGTATCTTTCAATGAATCTTGTATAATTTTGACATAAGCAAGAGAAACACCTTGCTGGAAGAGAGCTTTTACAGTGGCAGCATAGTCTTTATAATTAGACATGAGTTGTTGGTATTTTTAAGTCAATGAACCATAATCACAGTAGGTTCTGGTACTCACTATGCTTATCAGTAAATTGTATGACTATTTACGATCTGCTATGTTGTTTTTGTTGTTGTTCAGTCATTCAATTGTTTCTGATTCTTTGTGACCCTGTGGACCAGAGCATTCCAGGACCTTTTGTCTTCCAATATCTTCCAAGATATGTCCAAGCTCATGTTTATTGCCTCCTTGGTACAATCTATGCATCTCATCCTCTGCCATCTTCTTCTCCTTTTGCCTTAAATTTTTCTCAGCATCAGAGTCTTTTACAATTAGTCTTGCATTGTCTTTATGTGGCCAAAGTATTTTAAGTTTCAACTTCAGTATCTATCCTTCCAAAGAATAGTCTGAATTAATTTATTTTAGTATTGACTGATTTGACCTCCTTGCTATCCAAGGGACTCTCAAAAGTCTTCTCCAGCACCACAATTTGAAAGCCTCAATTCTGTGGTGTTCAGCTTTCCTTATAGTCTAATTCTCACAGCCATACATTGCTACTGGAAAAGCCACAGTTTTGACTGTACAGGCCTTTGTCAACACAGTGATATCTCTGCTTTTCAGTCTGCTGTCAAAATTTGTCATAGTTTTCCTTCCAAGGAACAGGTGTCTTTTCATTTCATGTCTGTGATCACCATCTGCAGTGATTTTTGAGTCCCCAAAATACAAAATCTGATGCTCCTTCCATTTCTTCTCCCTCTATTTGCCAGGAAGTGCAGGAGATCAGTTACCAAGATCTTAGTTTTTTATTATGTTGAGCTTCAAGCCAGCTTTCACACTCTTCTCTTTCACCCTCATCAAGAGACTTCTTAATTCTTCTTCACTTTCTGCCACCAGAGTGGTATCATCTGCATATCTGAGATTCGTGGTATTTCTCCCAGCAATCTCAATTTGGCTTTTGATTCATCCAGTCTGGCATTTTGCATGATGTACTCTGCATATAAGTTAAATAAAGAAGGTAGCAATATACTCCTTGTCATACTCCTTTTCCAATCTTAAACAAATCAGTTGTTCCATGTTCAGTACTAACTATTACTTCTTTATCACATAAACATTTCTCAGGAGATGAGTAAGATGATCTGCTATTTCCATCTCTTTGAGAATTTGCCACATTTTGTTGTGATTCACACAGTCAAAGGCTTTAGTGTAGATAGGTGGGGTTTTTTTAGAAGTAGATTTTTTTTTCTGGAACTCCGTTGCTTTCTTCATAACTTAGTAAATGTTGGTAACTTGGTCTCTAGTTCCTCTTCCTCTTTAAAACCCAGCCTATTCTTCTGGGAAGTCTCAGTTTACATATTGCTGAAGCCTAGCTTGCAGAATCATAAGCATAACCTTGTTAACATGAGAAATAAGCACAATTGTTCAGTAATTTGAACATTCTTTGGAATTGCCCTTCTTTAAAATTGGGGTGTAATCTGATCTTTTTTCAATCTAGTGACCACTGTTGCATTTTCCAGAGTTGGTGGAATATTAAGTGCAGCACTATAACAGCATCACCTTTTAGGATTTAAATAGCTAAGCTGAAATTCTGTCACCTATGCCAGCTGTATTGTTAGCAATGCTTCCTAAGGCCCACTTGACTTCATTATCCAGTATGTCTGGCTCTAGATCAGTAACCACACCATTGTGGTTATCATGATGTTAAAATCTTTCTTGTTTAGTTCTGTATATTCTTACCATCTCTTCTTAGCCTCTTGTACTTCAGTTACATCCCTACCTTTTATCGTATCCATTTTTGCAGGAAACTTTCCCTTGATAACTCTAATTCTCTTGAGGATATCCCTTTTCTTTCCCATTATATTGTTTTCTTCTATTTCTTTGCATTGCTCATTTAAGAAAATCTTATCTCTCCTTGCTGTTCTCTAGAATTCTGCGTTCAGTTGGGCATATCTTTCACTTTCTCCTTTACTTTTTACTTTACTTCTTTTCCCAGCTGTTCATAAAGCTTCATCAGACAGCAATTTTGCTTTCTTATTCTTATTTTTCTTTGGAATGTTTTTTTGTTGCTGCTTCCTGTACAATATTGTGAACCTCTGTCCATAGTTTTTCAGGCACTCTATCTACCATATCTAATCCTTTAAATCTATTCATCACTTCTACTTCATATTCATAAGGGATGTTGCTTAGATCATACCTATACAGTCTGATGATTTGCCCTACTTTCTTCAATTTAAGTTTAAATTTTGCAATAAGAAGTTCATGATCTGAGCCACAGTCAACTCCAGGTCTCGTTTTAACGAACTATATAGAGCTTCTCCACCTTTGGCTGTGAAGTATATAATCAATGTGATTTCAATATTGACCATCTGGTGATGTCTATGTGTAGAGTCACCTTTCGGGTTGTTGAAAAAGAGTGTTTGCTATGACCAGAGAGTTATTTTGACAAAACTATTAGTCTCCATCCTGATTCATTTGTACTCCAAGGCCAAACTTGCTTGTTATCTTTTGATTTTCCTCTTTATCATTGCAATCACCTATGATGAATGTGACATCTTTTTGATGCTATTTCTAGAAGATGTTGTAGGACTTCATAGACCCGATCCGCTTTGACCTCTTTGGTATTAGTGGTTGGAACATAGACTTGTATTACTGTGACATCAAATGGCTTTGCCTTGCACCTGCTGTAGAATGTCATTTTTGGTAACCTGTCTCTTACTTTCTCGTATCTTAATCAAGCATATTCTCTATGTGTGTAGAATGTTTTTAGCATCAAAAAGATGCTTTCTGGATCATCTTTATTCAGTAGTAATGAGGTCCTCAATTTTTCCCCCAAGCATTTGGCATTTTCCTCTTTCAAATGTTTGAGAATCAATCCCTCAAAACCCATAAGATGTGTTGCCTCCAGCATGGAACTCTGCCATGTATACTTCATCTAGTCCAGTTGCTTTTCTCATTTTTATTTTACTTAGTGTAATTTCTACTTCCTCATGCAGTATATCAGTGATCATTAGAGTCAACACATAGTGACTCCACTGTCAATGATGGAGATCTGAACAGATCTTTTCCATTTAATTTTTTTTCATTTTCTTCCAGTTTCTTTGGTTTTATTTTTTAATGACTTATTAATTGTTTTATGACAAGAAATGACCTCCCTCTTCTCTTGTAACAAAAAAGTATAGCCAATGTGTTGGCTGTAACTGACAAGGTATAGCTCATTCTTTATTTTTAGTCTGTCTGTTAAGAACATGTAAGTCTGTTTCATCATCCCCTGAAATCATAATTAGTCACTGATCAAAATTTTGATATCTTGCAAAATTGTTTTTCATTACATTATTGATAATTGTGTAAATTGCTCTCTTGATTCAGCTTACTTCCCTTTGCATGAACTCATGAAAATACTCCCAAGCACCTCTGAATTCCTCATATTTGTCACTTCTTAAGGCCTAGGAATATTCCATTACATTACTAGGTTGTAATTTCTTCAGACATTCCATTGTCATTGAGAACCCACTGTCTCTAAGTTATTGTTGTTGCTTTTCTTGGATCACTATACTATGATAGCATTGTTATGGGGTGGAGGGGTAGTAATTGTACTTTTCCTTCTCACCTTGACCTCCTTTGACTAGCCCATTAATGACATCACTGGGTCAAAGGGTATGAGCAGTTTAGTGACTTTTCTAGTATAATTCCAAATTGTTTTCCCAAAGGATTGGACCATTTCATAGTGCCACAATCAGTTCAACTACTTCCCAGCTCTCTACTCTGTTCTTTTGCTCAATTTTTCTTTTTTTTTTTTAACCAAATGGTTTTTTAATAATTATGGCTTTATAATATAGTTTGAGTTCTGGTGTTGCTAGACCCACTTCATTCCTTTTTCTCCCCATTATTTCCCTTAGAATTCTTGACTCTGTGTTCCTCCAGATGAATTTTATTATAATTTTGTCTTGTTTATAAAATGACCTTTGCTAGTTTGATTGTTATGACACTACAGGGATAGTGTGATGTAGTTGAAAACATGCTGAATTTGGAGACTGAGAACTTCAGTGCTGCCATTTTGTTACCTCACTTAACTTTTTAGGTACTTGATGTCTTATCTGTAAAATAAGATGATTGGACTAGATGGTTTCTCAGATCCTATGCAACTCTAAATCTATGATTTGAAGTCTATAAATTAATTTAGGAGGTCTGAACTCTATAAATTAATTTAGGAAGTATTGTAATTTTTATTATATTGAGGCAACTAGGTAGCATTAGATCTGTAATCAGGAAGACCTGAATTCAAATTCTATCTCTGACACTTTCTCACTATGTGACCTCTCTCAGCTTCAGTTTCTTCATCTGTAAGTGGGATAATAATGGCATCTACATCACAGTATTGTTGTGAGTATTAAATGAGATAATATATGTAAAGCATTTTGCAAACTTCAAAACATTATATAAAGCTATTATTATTGTTACTGTTATTATTAGCGAGGCCCAGCAATGAACAATGACTATACCTCCAATTATATGTCTTCCTTTATTTCTTCAAAGATTGTTTTCTCTAAGTTTTGAGTATGTCTCAGTAGGTTAATTCTGAGATATTTATGCATTTTGTTGTTATTTTGAATGGAATTTCTCTATCTCTGTCTATCTCCCCATGTCAGATTTTGGAGATAATATCTTGAAAGGATGATTATTTTTGTAGGCTTTTTAAATATTCTGAAGTTAATTCATCAGAATTAATAGAAGCATACAAAATAAATCCTTCTAGTTTCCTTAAATGTTTTCAAAATGATCTGGCTTAATACATGTCTCACCAAACTTTCCATAATTTTTTAGCCACTTTTTGTTCTTTTATAAGATGATGCTCTCATAATCCTGCCCCATGCCCCTATACTTTCACAAACAACTTTATATTCAAAATTGATGTTGTCCTTGGCAATCATTTATTACCTTTTCTCAAATCCTCATTCTCCTTGACCTCTCTGCAGTCTTTGACAGTGTTGATTACTCTCTCCTCCTTGATGTTCTCTTCTCTCTAGGTTTTCAAAACACTACTCTCTCCTGGTTCTCCTCCTACCTATCTGACCACTCCTCTATCTCCATGTTTATGCAGGTCATGCCCACTAATTCTGGATGTCCACAGGGATCTGTCCTGGGCCCCTGTCTCTTCTCTACCTATTCTTTTTTACTTGGTGATCTTATCAACTCCCACAAATTCAATTGTTATCTCTACATTGATGTTTCTCAGACCTATTTATCCAGCCCTAACCTCTGCTGACTTCCAGTCTTGTATCTCTATATACTTATTAGATGTTTAAACTTGATGTTACATCAACATTTTAAACTCAATAGGTCCAAAATTCAAGTTATTATCTTTTCCCAAAAATTCTCCTTTCTTTCTAATTTCCCTGTTACTGACAAGGGTACCATCATCCTCCCAGTCTCCCATGCTCACAATCTAGGTGTCATACATGACTTTTCACTCTTGTCCCCTATATGCAATCTGTTGACAAAGCCTATCAATTTCCCTTTTGTAATTAATATCTCTCAATTATACTCCCTTCTCTCCTCCAATATCACCACCACCCTAGCACAAGCCCTCATCTCTTCACATCTGAACCACTGCAGTAGCCTACTGATGGATTGGTCTGTCTACCACAAGTCAGTCTCCATTCCAGTCCATCTTTCACTCAACCACCTAAAGCACAGTTCCAACCATGTCATTACCCCTTCTCAATAACCTCTAGTGACTCCTTATCACCTCTAGGATCAAATTTACAATCCTCTGTTTGTCATTCAAAGTCATTCATGACCTAACCCCCTACTTAATTTTTTCAGTCTTCTTAGACCTTATACATATACGCTTTAATCCTCTGACACTGTACTCTTTGTTGTTCCTAAAACAAGGCACTCAATCTCCCAAATCTAGGCATTTTTACTAGCAATTCTTCATGCCTGGAATTCTCTTCTTCATCTCCACCTCCTGGATTCCCTGGCTTTTTTCAAGTCCCAGCTAAAATTTCATTTTCTATAGGGAGCCTTTCCCAATCCCTCTTAATTCTAGTACCTTCCTTCTGTTGATTATTTGTTATATATCCTGCCTATAACTTGTTTGTACATAGTTGTTTGCATGTTATCTCCTCCATTAGAACTCCTTGAGGGCAGGATTGTCTTTTACCTTTCTTTATATCTCTTGGCAGTTAGGTAGTACAGTGGATAGAGTGCAGGCCCTAGGGTCAGGAAGAACTGAGTTCAAATCCAGCCTCAGTGTCTTAATAGCTATGACCCTGGCAAGTCATTTAACTCTGTTTGACTTAGTTTCCTCATCTGTAAAATGAGTTGGAGAAGGAAATGGCAAACCACTCCAGTATCTTCACCAAGAAAACCCCAAATGGGGTCATGAAGAGTTGGCCATGACTGAAAAATGACTGAACAACAACTTAGATCCCCAGCCCTTAGTGTAGTATTTGCCACATAATAGGTAGTTCTTAATGTGTATTGACTGACTGACTTGGAAACATCAAGTGCTTTCTTGCTAAGGCAGATTCTAGGCTCTCTTATCCCCCTCTTTTCTATAATTAATTTAATCATTTAAATTTCCTTAGGAAATGGTAATTGGTTGTGTTGGTATCTATCTATTTTCCCTTTTTAAAATTTATTTTTGGTTCTCAACATTCACTTTTGTAAGATTTTGAATTTTAAATTTTCTCCCCTTTCTCCTCCCCCCTCCCCAAGGTGGTGTGCAATCTGGTATAGGCTTTGCTTACATATTCATATTAAACATTTTCACATTCGTCATGATGTAAAGAAGAATTAGAACTAATATGAAGAACCACGAGAAAGAAGAAACAAAACAAAACAACAAAAGAAAAGGAGAGCAAATAGTAGGCTTCCATCTGCCTTCAGACTCCAAAGTTCTTACTCTAGATGTGGATAGTATTTTCCATTGTGAGTCTTTTCGAGATGTCTAAGATTCTTGCATTGCTGAGAAGAGCTAAGCCTATCAAAGTCAGTCATCAAACAATGTGGCTGTTACTGCATACAATGTGCTCCTGGTTCTGCTCATTTCACTCAGCATCAGTTTGTATAAGTCTTTCCAGGTTTTTAAACAACATATTGTAGGATTATGGTTCTTAATGTACTCTGGTACCTGCTTCCATTTTATGGGAGAGTTCATCCCATTCACATTTATGGTTATAATTACAGTCTGTGTCTTTCTCTCCATTCTATTTTCCCCTGTTTATGCTTTTCTCTCTCCTTTCTCCCTTTCCGTCATCACTAGAGTTTTGCATTCAACCACCACCTCCTTCAGTCTGCCCTCCCTTCTATCAGCCTCCTCCCTTTTCTTCCCCTTTACCCTTACTACTTCTTCCCTTTCTTCTATCCACCCCCTCCTTTTTCTTTTCCCTTTCCACTCTTACTTCCTATAGAGTAAGTTAGATTTATATATCTAACTGACTGTATTATTCCCTCTTTGAGCCAAATCTGATGAGGGTAAGGTTCAAACAATGCTCAGCTCCCTCCCTTCTTTCCCTCTACTGTAATAGGTCTTTGTGCCTTTTCATGTGATTTAATTATCCATTTTCCTTTTAAATTTTTTTTTGTCAATAGTTTATTTAAGCATTTCAGTTTGGAGTTGTTTTAATTGCACACCATATAATTCCATTTTTGTTCTCCTAATTTGGCATTGATTTTGATCCTCATTTTAACAAGCCAATGGCCTGATGATTCATAATAGCTCCCACATTGGTAACCAGTTATTTCCTGTCTGAAATCATAGACAATTTCATTTTTTGTGACACTATTTAGGGCTTCCTATTTTCAATGTCTCTGAGTTTTCTTCCTGAATAAAAGATTCAGGGTGTCTCAAAAATCTAAGGCTAAGACTCTTGGGACACCTTGTAGAGACACAAAATTTCTGAGTAGTGTATAAGGCTTTGGCATCTTTTTTTGGCATTGTTTCTGAGTGTATTCTCCAACATACTTTACAACATCTTCTTCTTTACCTATCTTTGCATTGAAGTAACTGAATATTAAAGTACGTGTTGATTTATTTTGGAAGGCCCTATTCATTTCTTCACACAATTTCCTTTGCTATTTATCCTCTGCAACAAATGTCACATAAGCTATAATTATCTTCACAGCAATCCTTTTATAAAAGCTCATCATAAGTAATACAATGCAAAATGACAAAGCATCCCATGAAATGATATTTTATGTTGCAATTGGATGCACAATAAAAAACCAATTCTACCAACCCCTTTGTTTGCCTCTCCAAGGAGAGAGAACCTGTGAACCAGCCTTCTATTTAGCCATGACTCCCTTTTCTGTTCTGGTTTCATTTATAGCATGAATGCCCATATTAAAATTATTCAGTCTCTCCATTAAAATGTCCTTCTTTGGTCACTGAGCAAAGGTGTCACATTCAAAGTCTCCACAGTTGAGTCAATATTTATATATAATTTAACAACAAAATATGGTTCTTAGTACCTTCTCCCCCTTCCCCACCTGCCATCACTCTACCCCTGCCTTCTCTACAAAAGCAAAAAAAAGGGCAAGATAGGACTAATGCCTGCGGGTTTTTTTCCTTCTGTTTTACAGGTTGCCATAATCAAAAGATTCTTGACCAAGTGGCCAGCCTACCAGTGATTTGCCTCTGGGAAAGGAGCCCATACCTGAAGTTTTTCAATCTGGTAGAATCTGTAACCTGTATTCTAATAATTTAACCTTTGAAAACACAAAGTCACCTTCATGTCATGATTCAACAATAAAATAGTATTTTATAGAGGATTGTCACCATCATTACTAACAAAATATTTGTTGAATGCCTACTATGTGCTAGGCATGGGAATTACAATGAGTTAAAAATTTCATGGGCCCACTCTCACAAAGTTCATAATCTATATCTTGTTTCAAAACTCTCCCTTACTCCTTTCGTGGTGACCTCACTTCACTATGAACTCCCCAATCAAAAAGATGAGGTCTGTTCTTCCTCAGATTTTTCAACAAAAGTACACAAGACACCACTTGTCACTCTTGCTGACAAAGCAAATGATTTGTGACTTTCAGTATATCTCATCAAATGTTTTTTCTTTCATTGCCTTTCCCACCATGGACTTTCACATCCCAGTCCCAGGATCGTCCCTATCCCACAGTGCACACCACGCACTACATATACACACATATATTTACACACACACACACACACACACACACCCCTCGAAACCCTCCTAAACACTGGAAGGAATGGACCAAAGTAGAATAAGCAGCCTCTGAACTCCTTTCTAGCCTTCAGATTTCACATCCTCCCTGTATGGGGAGCTCCCCACGCTAATGAAGTCACAGGTCTCATTCCTCTCCCTGTCCCAAACTCTTCCTGTTTCTGCCTTTATCTGACTCTGTCTGGTTTGTTGCAATCGCCAAAAATACTCTAATATAATGTCCCAAAAGTCTTAGAGCACTTTTAAGTTTCAATAACTTAAGGCTGCACTAAGGTATTAGGCCACTTTGGTCTTCCAGGCCTTCTGAACATTTTTTCTGGGATTCTCCCTCTTCAGCCTCTTGATCGCCTCTTAAAACCAGTGTTGAACTTCAACTAAGAGTCTGAAATGTAAATATAATAACACTAGATCACATTTATCTAATGCATTAAGTGTTACAAAGCACTTTCTTAAAACAAGCCCATGAGGTATACAGGAGAAGGATTATTTTCCCATTTTGTGGATGAGAAAACTGGGGCTTAGTGAAATGATGTATTCCTGGTCTCATAGCTAGAAGGAAGATTTGAAACCAGGTCTTCTGAAGACACTGAAGATCTCTTTGTACTATTCCACAAATGACTTTCTAGAATCTCATTCGTGTCCCTAGTGATAGATACAGTCCCAATTGTCTCTATGTCCCAAACTCCATGTCATCCACTGCTTCCTATTCCTAGAGCCACCAGCACCCCAGGCCAGGACCACCTTCCTAGACCTCCTCCACAGTCTCTCCCTTGCAGGCTTTTGTGCTTATGGTATGTGCCCCCAGTCCAAGCCATCTTCCATACCACTGCCTGAATTATTTACCTCATGCATGAATTTGGTCACTCTGTTCCACTGGTTCTCAGCTGCTTAAGAATTAAAGGCCAAATTTCTTTGCCTTAAATTCAAGAACTTACCCAATCTGACAGCCCTTCCTTTTCCTTCCAGTTGTTATTACCTTTCCAACCATATCTCATATTGTGCCTCTCTCAATGCACTCAGCTGAACTGGTATAACTCTCTTTCTCCATCCCCATGCCTTTGCTTACACTGTTTTTATGCCCAAAAGACCCTTCCTCCCCTTCAATTGTGAAATTTCTACCTGTTCTTTAAAATCCAACTTAAAAGCCACCTTCCCCAGGAATACTTTGATTCCCCAGTCAGCAAAGACCTCTTCCCCTCAAATAGCATTTTGTTCCACCCCTTTCTCATATACTAGCACTAATAATAGTTAGTATTTATACAGCACTTTAAAGTTTGCAAATATCATTGTATTTAATTCTCACAACAATTCTGGGAGGTAGGCGCGGGGTTGTTGAAGTGGGCTTATTAAAACACAGAGTTTTAGTGCTGGAAAGAGCCCAGGAGGATAAAGAGACTTGCCCATCTTCATGGGAATCAATGATAAAGCCAGCAATCCAGGTCTCCTGTGTCTCTTTAGAACTAGATCTATGATCCTATGATTCTCACTTCAGTGTGGCCACGGTCCCAAAGATTTCTCAGCTCTTTTGTAGTTAAAAGGAAGGAGAAACCAAGTCCTGAGTCCCAGAACTCTCTGTAACCATTGCCTGCCTTTGTGGAGATGGTGTTGCTAATCATGTTTGGGATTTTGAGAAACATAGACCAAGCTTTACATTAAGATGCTCTAACTTCTGGAAAATATACAAACCATGTGGACACACTCATACAAGAAGAAGGCATGTACATATCCATGTCATTGTCCTTAAAGGTCAGATCTGTCCATAACAAATAACCCGATAGCCAGCTGGCCCTCCTGTTTCGGGAGCTGTCAGTTTTACACTACATGTAACAGGAATGAACGTGAAGTCCTGATCTCTTGAACCTCCAATGGATTTGCAAATGAATATTTTGGTTCAATGGGGAGGGATATACTCAGCAGAATGGATTGGGAAAGAGTCTTCTGTTCACCCTTATTATATAAACAAAGGGAAATGGAGTCTTTTATAAATGCAGCAAACTTGAGCTGGTCAAGTATGGCAGAATAGGTTGGTAGAATTCCTTTGGAGTTAGCGGCTACCTTCATGAATAGTCATTAGTCACTATCTTTATGTATGCGCCCATTCTCCACCATTGGGAAGGAGGCAGATCTAATCAGCCTGTGTTATATAGGGAAAGTATCCTGCCTTTGAAATCATCCCACCCACAGACAGACAATTAGATTTGAGCTGACTACCAAATGGAGAATTTCTCAACTTGCTCCAATCCTGGTGTACTTGATAAGCCTGTAAGGAGTTCTATGAATCTCCTTACTCACATATGTGAGGCAAGGTCACTGGTACATTCAAGACCCTTAGCCACCAGACTTGATTCACTACATTGAGTTTATTGGAGATACAGAATGAAACAAAGACAAACATACAAGAAACTGAATTATTGGCTTCCGGGGAGTTTTTGTGTACAGACAAGGGAAGGAAATTAGATGGGGTATGAATATCATAGAATCAACTGAAAACAAAAATACAGCAATGTTTCATCTTTCCATTCCAGAGGCAGCAGCCACAATAACAGCCTAGACAGGGTGACTGACTGTTGGTACAACCAAGGATCATCACCTAAAGCTACTGGGAAACCCCCTGCTCCCACATGGGGTTTCTGCTCCACACTCCATAGACCTTGGTGTTGGTATAGTAAAAGACCCACCAGAGCCAAATAATCCAGCAGAAGACAGATAGACAGTTGGAGAAGAAGAATGTGAACCCATAGTACAGTGAGATAACTACTAGGAAATAACTGCCTGGAATGAGCAACAGATTCAGAAAAGGGAGCCATCCACCCATCTGAGAAATAGATCCGATTGGGTATTATGATCAGGCCATCCAACAGCTACTGAGGTCTGGGTTAAATAAGGCCATCAGGTAGTAGAAGAAGAAGATGGAAATCCCTGGGAAATTTCACGTGGAGGCATAAAATGTGCAAGTTCTCCTGCTCTATTGTTGGAATTGTGGTTGGGCTGGTGGAGAAAGGATGGGGCTGAGGAATGCATTGCTGTCCAAGAGCAGTCAAGGGATGTGGTCAGATTCCAGTGACATTTCTGGGGTGAAGTTCAGTTCTGTTTCCTCCTGATCTCCTAACACCTCTTGATCCCACAAGAGCTGGTGCCACAAGAGCGGACACTGTAGCCTGAGCCAACCCCATAGCCTGAGCCAACCCCAGAGGGGGCGCAGGCGTTAGGGGCACTGACCACCACACTGCCGCCAGAGGGGCCGCTGCTGCCAGTGCTGACAACACGGGCACCAGTCGTGCTGGTGCAGAGATCGCCACAGACGACGCCACCACGGCTGCTGCTGACAGCTACAGAGAAGACAGGCAAGAGAAAAACAGGGTCAAACCTGGGCTCCATACACCTTGGTCCACTTCATAGCATCCAGAAGGCAACAACCACCACAAGAGACACTCTAACAACCCCAATATGAGCAAAGGGGGAAAGCAGAGATTACTTACAGACATTCACGGCACCAACACCCTCACACAACCTGTGTTGGGGAAGAAAAAGAAGACAGGTCAGTCTAATACCAATAAAGCCCCTCAGTCCACTCAATGAAGGGGAAATAAAACTCAAAGTCATTCAATAGGCACTGAATTTAGAATCAGGAGACCTCTGTTTAAATTCTAGAAATGCTGGGGCCCTAACTTCCACATTAAACTAGAAGCTGGCTGAGGCAGAAGCAAAGTCTCTCCCGACATCCCTTCCCAATGCTCATAGAAAAGAGATGCCCAATGTGGAGAGTTATACTACTGATTGACTTGACTGGCTGGCTGAAAGACCCAAGAGGCCCGGACCATACTTGGTTTAAATTTCTCTGCCCCATCTCTTAGTGATTGACCCAGCCAGAGACACAAGAATCATCTAGTCCATTCCCTTGCCTTTCATGAGACTGTATTTCACCATCACTAAGAGTTATCAATTCCTTTTGTAAAGATCTATCCAGATCTATGCAGAAGAGAACACAACCTTTGAGTATCTGAAAAGAAAGTTCTTCTAGATGCAACCCTTGCTTCCATTATTGATGCCAATTTGAGGAACTCAAGAAATCAGAGGGTTGGGGACAAGCCAATGAAAGCTTCTCATCACAGCCCTCAAGTATAAAAAACAATTAAATTGATAGAAATCTGGGGCTGGATTTGCCAGGAAAGGTGGGGTCAGATCAATGTGATGAAAGCCTTAGAGCACCTATAGGGACAGAGAGAACCAGGGATAAAGGGTAAAGTGCCAAGGATGAGATAGACACTAAATGCCAGGGCTAGAGGGTTAAATATGAGAGGACAGGCTAAGTGCTATTGGTGGGGGTGGAATGGGGATGGAATAAGTGTCAGGGATGGGAAGCTAAGAGCCTTGAGTGTGCTAACCATCAGGGATAGGGAGGACTAAGTATCACATTAAAGGGGTGGTAGAGTTCTAGGAATAGAAAGGGGTTAAGTGCCAGCAATGGAGGTGAAGAAAAGACCTGGGGAGGAAGTGAAGGTTATTGATACCAGGTTCAAAGGATCAAGGTTCAAGAATTTGACGCTGCTACTTTGCTCAGGAAGCTACAGGCAAAGCCCTGAGCTGAGGACCCACACCCACAGTCAATGAGTCCAACTGAAGACCCCCACTCAAATGCTTATAAGAGGTGGGAAGAGTACTCATAGGACTAAGTTCAAATTACCTGTCCAGTGCAGGATGGGGGGAGGATTGTAAAGGAGAGTTGAGTGATTGTTTCCTCTGCCCTAGTTTGGTATGGTTAGGGACAGAGCAACCTGTGAGACCTGGCTGGATTGGGAAGAAGGAAAGATTGTCCCAGGCACCCACCTTTGCTCCTCGCCCTCCAACAGCCGTTTGTAGGTGGCTATCTCAATGTCCAGACCCAGCTTGGAGTTCATGACCTCCTGGTACTCCTTCAGCAGACAAGCCATATCCTGCTTGGCCTTCTGCAAAGCCTCCTCCAGGCCTGCCAGTTTGCAGCGGGCATCATTGAGGGCAGCCTCGCCCTGTTGTTCTGACTGAGTCACAGCAGCCTCCAGCTTGGAATTCTGGGAGAGGGGACAGGAGCCAGGGAGGAGAAGGCAAGTTAGCAAAGTGTTCTGGAACTATGTTTCCCAAATGAGACCAACTCAATCCTTTCCCTGTCTTTGTACATAATTCTTCCCTCATCCATCTCTCTCTCTCTCTCTCTCTCTCTCTCACACACACACACACGTGCCATGTAGACCATATAGAAAGGGAATTCTCTAAGGAAAAAGGTTCTATAGCTCTCCCTCTATCTTTTGTCTTTTCTGGTTCATTGGGAGTTCCCCCTGGTATATATGCTGAATCCCTCTTGCTCTGGAATAACCTAATTCTTTTCTATCCAAATGTGATCTGTACCCGTACCTGGCACTTGGCATTCTCCACCTCGGCGGTCAGCCTCTGGATCATGCGGTTCAGCTCATTGATCTCCTCCTTGGTCCTGCGCAGACTCTCCCCGTGGCGGATCACTGTGGCCTTCATCTCTTCACACTATAAGGGGAAGAAGAGGAAGAGGGGAAGCATGTACTAGAGAAAGACAAAACCACACTGGGAATGGCCCCGAAAATGAGTGTCTCTGGATAAAAGGCAAGCCATTCCTAAAGCCTACCCACCAACCTTCCCACTGCAGTTCCAGGTGGGAGAAAAGGGAAGGAATTCAGGCCCACTCACCTTGCTGCGGTACCAAGACTCAGCCTCAGCCCGGCTGCGGCTAGCAATGTCATCATACTGAGACTTGATCTCGGCAATGACACAGTCCATGTTGAGGTCTCTGCTGTTATCCATCTTCACCACGACAGAGGTGTCTGAGATGTGGGCCTGAAGAACTCGGATCTCCTACAAAGTCAGGGGAAGGGGAAAAGAAAGAGATGGTCAAAAGTTGGTTGAGAATGGAATTCTGTCTCTGTATAACTCCTTCCCAGGATTCCATCTTACTTTCAGACATGTCCCATACCCTCAGAGTCCCCCACTTCAGACACATAGTCCCAGGAAAGTCACATAGAGAGGCAGGAATCATCCAGGGAATTTCTATTTCAATTGATCCCACTTCCTGATTTCTAATAAGACCTACAGATTCCTTGCTTTATCCTGACATAACCAGCAGACTTGCTCTGATTTCCCAATTAGTTTCACTGTCTTCAGAGCTAGCCCATTCCTCCCTCCCAAACCCCACAGGGCCTGACTGCCTTCTCCTGCCCCTGGCCTTTCTTCTCCTCCACAGGCTGTGCATCTCCAAGAGTTCCCTCTCAGCCTCTCACCTCCTCATACAAGGCCCTCAGGAAGTTGATCTCCTCTGTCAGAGCCTCGACATTGGCCTCCAGGTCAGATTTCCTCAAGTAGGCACAGTCCACATCCTATTGGTAAATGGAGAAGGAAGATTGAATCCATAGAAATGAAAACTTAGAAGTTATCTAGTCCTTATTTTAAAGTTGAGGAACCTGAGGGTCAAATAGATATCAAGGTACAAAGGTGGGACATAAATCTAGGTCTCTTTCTTGGCAAATGTATTTCATTCCCAGTTTCAAAATATGCTCTTCCCCACCTCTAAGATTTCCCATAGGCCATTTCCCAATCTGGGACAATATCCTCAGGTCTAGTTCTCCTTTTCTTTCCAACCAAGCATTCACCTTCTCCTTAACTCCCTTCCCTTCTCCCAAGCCCTGATGTATTAAGTCATGTCTTACTACTCCTAGTCATATCTTTGCTCATGGATCTGATTGGGCAAGACCTTTTAGGTTCCATCTCAAAGGAATATAGAAGAAACTTGGGATAGGAAAAGATGCAGATGTAGAGATGCTTTCTTTGTTCCAAGACTTGGCAGAACCTCCACCCCTTTCCAAAGCAAGAAGGCTCCCCCAGAGGTCAATTCATACTCGTCCCTTCTTTGGAGCTGGATACCACTCCCTGATCAAAAATCACCTCCCAGCTTCTAATTGTGCTGCTCAGTAGCCTGCCTTGCTTTGGAAAGATCATCTTATCCTCTTCTGAAGATAACAGATATCTATACTCTGAAGAAAGTTTTGTAAGTACACATTTCTGGGCATTCTCCCATCTCTCTCTTTCAAGTTAAGTCCTATATCCAATGTCACTCACCTTCTTCAAAGCAACAAATTCATTCTCAGCTGTGGCTCTCAGGGAGACCTCCTCTTCATACCTGAAATAGATTAAAGGAGAGGGCACCCAGATCAGTGGGAGGCAGACTGACATCCTTCTAAGGGAAAGGGTGGCATGTAAACTGGGAGAAATCACATGTATTAGACTAGTATCAAAAAATGGAGACCTAACTCTTGGTTCTCCATATCAAAGAAGGGTCCACTAGCAACGCAGAATTTCAAATAATTGATCATTTAAAAGTCATCCTCTTTTTGAACCTGAGACATGTTTTTATCTTTATATGTGAACATTGGCCATGATGTGGGAACCCACAGCACTTCAGAAAGCTTCCTTGTGTAACTGTCTTGGGAAGAGTTACAATGCTGTCCACCTTCCTCAGTTTATCCATGGCTTCATTTCCCTCTTTCTCCATTTTAACATTAGGGAGATGAACAAAATCAGCCTATGTGGAGCTGTCTTTTTTCTCTGAGGGTAGATAATAAAGCAGTAACAGAAGACTTTTCTTTCTAGTGGCCCAATTGATCTGTAAGATTCTTTGGGGGGATGAGGAGCACAGGGGGGAATGAGAGCTGACTAGAGTGGTAATGTCAAAAGAAGAAGTGATTGAAAGCAAATCCAAGATGGAGAAGTGATAAATATCCAGAAGGCCCTTCTTTCTTCCCTTTCTAGCACCCAAACTGAGGGAGTTCTAACACCCTTCCTTCCCCCATTACCAAGTGCATTCATTGTATCCATACCCCATGTACCTGAATCTCCCTTCTATTGAAAGTCTACCCATCTCTATGTCCCTGTCCCTAACACCTTCTACTATTGAGAAGTTCTTTAATGGAAGCTTATTTCCTTTCTTTTGCTAAACACTCACTTCTTCTTGTAGCCCTCCAGCACCTCCTGCACGTGGTTGAGCTCAGAAGCCAGGCGACCACTGTCAGCCTCCACGCACTCCAGCTCCCGCTTCAGGGTCTCGATGTAGCCCTGGAACAGGGGCTCCAAGTTGCTCTCGCAGCATTTCCGGCTCTGGTAGAACTGCCATTTGGTCTCTAGAAGCTTGTTCTGCTGCTCCAGGAAGCGGACCTGCAGCCCAGGGAGGGAGGTGAGTGGTCAGGGTAGTTCCTGGTTATTCCCATATCCCATGGAAGGTGTTTCAGAGGGAGTGAGTCCAGCCAGGAACTCAATAGGGGAAAATGAGGAAATATCTTGGGGAGGGGAGGGCATGAGAAGGGAGGGGAAGGGAAGGGAAGGAAGGTAGGGGGCAGGAGGGAAGGCGGGGAAGGGAAGACAACTAATAGAAGACTGGTCCTGTGAACATGTGTCCTGTCCAGATGAGAGGGCAACTAATAAAAAACCAAATCCCTGAATGTTTTCACCCAGAATGGTAGGCAAAGCTCTGGATTTTGTAATTCCAAGGATGGCTAATGGGACATATCATGCTTTTCTAGTCCAGAAAGTATCTAATTATTGAACATCTGGATTTTCCAACATAGAGAGGACCCAAGAATAGGAGAGGGGAGAATATAAAATCTAGAGCCAGCAGGCACCTTCAATTTTAGTACAACCTTTTCATTTTGTAGATGAGAAAACTGGGGTCCCCAAACAGAAATATCTGATTCTCTGAGTCTTAACGAGAAAACTGCTCTAGTCCAAAGTCCTCATCTTTCTCATTCTAAAGGCAGGAGAGGGTAAGCCCCTAGTCTCAGATGGGACTCCCTGGTCCCCCTATGCTCACCCTGCAAAGGACAGACTGTAGGTAACTGGGAGAAGCTTTGAGGACGGTGGGGCTTCTAGGGATACCTGTGCTGATTGGGATCTCCTAGGGCAGTACAGAAGGGGAAGCTAGCTGGTCATCCTTGCCCCCTTTTGTCAAGGCTCAGAAAGAGCCCCATCCTACACAGGATTCCAAGACTTCTCCCTCTGTTTGTTTGCATTCTTCCCCCTGCCGCCCCCAGGGCATTCCCCACAGAGCAGAGCTCAGTTCTCCTATCACCGACCTTGTCAATGAAGGCGGCGAATTTGCTGTTGAGACACTTGATCTGTTCCTTCTCCTCATGCTTCACGCACTGGGCATTGGGGTCGATCTCGAGGTTGAGGGGGGTCAGGAGGCTCTCGTTGACAGACACGGTGGTGATGCAGGGGGTGCTGGGCCCGCACACTCCCCCAGAGCGGTAGCCAAAGCTCCGGCCACAGGAGCCAGCCCTGTAGCCTCCACAGACGCTGCGGCTGCCAAAGCCGGTCAGTCCCCTGTAGCACGACACTCCTCGGTAGGGAGCGGCACTGATGCAGCAGCGGCCAGGTCGGGGCCCACAGGCTGAGACACAGCTGAAAGCTCTCACAGAGCCTCCACAGTAAGATCCACAAGTCATGTTGATGCTTCTAGGCACGGTTGTCTGATGAGAAGGAGAGGAATTGTCAACAAGATGTCAGCCTATGGGTGCCGTGGTCCTTTTATACCTGTGGAAGTCAGGCTTGGCCCCCGTCACTGGGTCAAGAGCAATTAACAGCCTTTATGGGCTTGGGACATTTTGCTGCTTCAGCTCCTCCCTTAATTTGTTTAATTGGGGGTCAGATGCAGCACAGATGTTTATGAACCTTCACCCCAAAATGCCCGCTTTTCATCTTCAAAGACCCAAACACCATCCCCTCCCATTATGCAGGTGTGGAAACTGGGAGATTGGAGTGACTCAGGCCAGGGGACTGAGGCAGGGCCAGTAAGCGTGATTGAGGTTTCTTCTTCCCTTCCTCCCTTCTCTTCCCTTCCTGGATCCAGAACTCCAAGCTCTGAGGACAGGGGTCCCCTCTCCTAGAAATGCTTTCTGTGCTAAGCTGGGGGATCAGGGGTGAAAGGGAGAACCTTGAATCAGACATTATTTGGGGGAACAAGAGAAGATGTTAGACCTTTTTCATGGTTCTCTGTGACGGCTTCTTTAGCAACATATAGGTGTCACATATGCACAAATGTATATGCCAGCACACTACCTTCTATGCCCACTCCCATATAAGATCACATACAACACATACACAAAGCAAATTTATAAATTGCCTACACACACCTATGAATACAAACACACACAACCACAGGATTTAAAGCTGGAAGGGACCCCGGAAATTCTCTAAGCCCCTCATTTTTTCAGATGAGGAAACCGAAGTCCAAAGAAGTAAGATGAACTGCCCAATGTCACCCAGATACTAAAACACAAAACTGGTAACTGAACCAGGGTCTTCTGGCTTCAAGTCCAGTGTTCTTTCCACTACACCAAATACTTCCTGCTCCCCAAAGTTTTCAAATGAGGCTCTCCCCTCAAAAAATGTAAAATCAGACCCTGTTCAAGAGTTGCAGCAGTAAAGATTTTTCCAGAGACTGGACAGTTCTGTTTTCAGCACCATCCTTTCAGCTCCTCCTGAGAACCTAGAGATCAATAGCCCCAATAGTCCATTGACCAATAGTCCCAATAGTCAATGACCCCTCCAAACTATCTCACAGGTGTAGCCACACCATCCTACAAAAGGGAGGGGGGATTTCAATGTGTCCCAGCTGGAGGATCCTGTAGACAACCAAACCAAAGAACCCCATTCTTTGATCTGCTCCTACCTCCCCCTCAACCACCCCCTTTTGGTGATGGGGCTACTTCTTTGTTGTTTCAAAGCCCCTCTAAGAATAGAAGCAGTGTGGAGTCTAGGATCATGTACTTAGAGCCTGAAGGCAATTTAGAAATTATAGGATTCTACCTCCCTTGCCTTACAGCATAGTGGAAAGAACACTAAGACTCCTCCAAGCCTCCAAGTTAAATTTTCAGTGTGAATATTTACACCTCATAAATTAGCATAGGCTTTAGATGAGTTGTTTGACCTATTGTTTTGTTGATTGTCCAGCCTTAAGAAAGTGATGGAGAAAATGTTAATAATGCCAATTTAAACTTTTGGAAAGTTAGTTGTTAAATATTTACCAGCACCCCCTGGATTAGGTGATCTTTAAACTTCTCTCTAACTCAAAATCCTGTAATCTATGAATTGGCCTCTCTCTCCACCTCTTCTCCAAACTCTCCTGTTGTCCTTTGTTTTCCATCAGCAACTAAAATGGCTGTTATTCCTATATACAAAGTGTCCCCCAAAACCCTGAATATCTAAATCGTCCTCAAGATACTCTAACCTCTTCTACAGAAAGCCTTCCCTAGAGATAATTGTTCCTAAATGATAATCAACCAATCTACAAACATTTGCTAAACTTCCAGGAACTCTGGGGTTACAGATGCAAAAGCAAGACAGCATCTGCCCTCAAGAAATTTAAATTCTACTGGGAAGATTCAACATGTTCACAGATAAGCAAATGCTGGATATAGATAGATGAAGGTGGGGGAGGGAGGAAGGGGGAGAGGAGGAGAGGGAGAGAAAGAAAGAAAGAAAGAAAGAAAGAAAGAAAGAAAGAAAGAAAGA
>NW_020954719.1:10239804-10341887 GCF_900497805.2 Vombatus ursinus | reverse complement strand
GAAAGAAAGAAAGAAAGAAAGAAAGAAAGAAAGAAAGAAAGAAAGAAGGAAGGAAGGAAGGAAAGAAAGAAAGGGAGAAAGAAAGAATGAAAGAGAGAAAAAGAAAGAAAGAAAAAGAAAGAAGGAAGGAAGGACGGAAGGAAATGGAAAAAGGGAGAGAAAATGGAAGAGAGAGAGAATAAACATAAAGTGATGAGGGGGGACAACAGTGACAACTGGGGGGAATCAGGAAAGGACTCTTGAAACAGCTAACACTTGAGTTGAAATTCAAAGTGAAGTAGCGATTCCAATGGGGAGATCATTTCATGTATGGGAACAGACTATTCAGAGTCACAGATTTGGGAGATGGAATGTCACGTACGAAAAATAGCCAGGAGTTCATTTTGGCTTGACTATTAGGTACATGAAAGGGGACTGATATGAATACAAAGATAGACCAGGGCCAGACTGTGAAAGGCCTTAAATGACAAAGAATTTTGTATTTTATTCTAATGGTAATAGGGGGTCACTGAAGCTTCTTGAGCAGGGGAGCTATAAGGTCATATCTGTACTATAGGAAAATCACTTTGGTATCTGTGTGGAGGATAGATGAGAAAGAACAGAGACTGGATATGGGGAGACCAATTAAGAGATCATTGTAATAATTTAGGCTAGAGATGATGAGCTTAACTAACTTAACTAACTTAACTTAACTTAACTATCTTATAGTATGAGTGGAAAGAAGAGGACAGATTCAAAAGATATTGTGAAGGAAGGATTGACAAGACTTGGCAACTAATTAGATATGGAAGCTGGGAGAAATTGAAGAGCTAAAAATGGCTCATAGGTTATAAGGCTAGGTAACTTGAAGAATGGTGGTAATAGATGGAAAGGATGGGTTTGGGGGGAAATTAATTTTTGTTTTAGACATGTTGGGTTTGAGATTCTGATGGAACATCAAAGGAAATGTCTAGCAGGCAGCTTAGGAGAGAGATAGGTACATTTGGGGGTCATCTGCATAAAGGTGATAGTTAAATCCATGGTAGTTAATGAGATCACCAAGAGAAAGAAAAATTGGAGTGAAAAAAGAGGGTCCAAGAAAGAGCTGTGGGTTCACAATTATATGGTGGGACATTGATGATAATCTTATAAAGAAGACTAAAAATGACTGTCCAGAAAGGAAAAGAACCATGCCAGAGTAGTGTCATGAAAGCCCAAGCAAATCAAGGATTGGGTGGTTGATAGTGACACACTCCACACTCAAGAAAAAAAGAGAAGTTTTTTTTTAAAAAAAGGCCACTAGGTTTAACAATAAAGAGATTGACATTGGAGAAAGCAATTTTAGTTGAATGGTGGGAACAGAACCTATGTCAAGGGGTTAAGCAGTGAGTGTGAGGTGAGAAAGGGAAGACATCGAATGTAGACCCTTTTGTCTAGTTTGGCTATGAAAAGAAGGGGAAGGGGAGAGATGGTTAACACACTGAATGACAGAGTCCAGATCCAAAAAATCTTGACAGGCAAGAGCATTGAGCTCAGTCCAATAAGATGAAATATGATAGGGATAGATGCAAAATCTTACGCTTAGATTCAAAAAATCAACTTCACAAGCACCAAATGGGAGAGATGTAGTTAGATAGTTATTTGCCTGAAAAAAAATGCAGAGGTTTTAGCGGACTGGAAGCTCAGCGTGAATTAGCAATATGGTGTAGCAGCTGAAAAAGTTCATGCGATCTTGGGATGTATCAAGAGGCATGGCCCCCAGGGATAAGGAGGCAGTAGCTCTTCCAGGGGGAAGAAAGGACATCCTGCCACTGGACATGCACTCTCTCCTCCCACTCAGAATGCTTAGCTTCCTTCAAGACTCAGTTCAATCCCACCTTCCACACAAAGCATTTCCCGAGCCTCACTCCACCCCTAGCTCCCAGAGCTCCCCTTCCCAAAATAGCCTTGTAGTTACTTTGCATATTTTCCGTAGACACAAATTTCTGTATGTGCTTAGAATCTAAGTTCCTTCTGAAGGCATTGTTTCGTTTTTGTCTCTATACCTCCAGCAAGTAGAAAAATGACGCCTCGCACATAGTGTGCCCTTAATATATGCTTATTGCTTTACTGATTGATAGCTTGATGAGATGGTAAGCCCAAGCAAAGGTCATTTTAAGAACAGGGGAGATCTGAACATGTTTATAGGCAGCAGGGAAGGTGCCATTGATAACAGTCCACAGCTGAGGCAGAGAGAGGTTTCCACCAACCCCTTTTTATCCAGGCTTGCAGTACCGGTAGACAAGTCCCTTATGCTGACCCTGCTCTTGCACAGCCTTACAAGGTGTCTTCATGACCCTTCTCTCCAGTTCCCGTTTTCTTCTAGGTCAAACACCAGTTGAATGCAATTGTATTTTTGTTACTCTGGTTCCAACAAGGCTGGAATTTTGAGGAGTACAGTTTTTGCCAGAACAGCCCAACTGGCTTCTGTATATAACAAACATCTCATCTCTGACCTCCATGACTCTGCACAGGTTGAACTCCATGTCTAGAACGCTCTTCCCCCTTACTTATTCCTCTGAGAACCCTCAAGTCAATTCTAGGCTCAGTTTGGGTGCTATGTCCAACAAAAGGTAATGATTCCCACAGTTGTGAGTGCTTCTCCCCTCTCCTTCAAATTATTTTATATTTATTTTTTGTATGTATTTATAATAACTTTTCTGAATAGGGATTGTTTCCCCTCAGCAGAATGTAATCTCCTTGATGATAGAGACTTTTGTATGTTTCCTCTTAGTCTAGCACAATGCTGGGCACATAGTGGTGATCTAATAAATGTTTATTGAATTGAATGACCCCATACCACCTCTACAAAGGACTAATCACCCTTTTTCTGCTGTCCCTCCAAAAAAAAATTCTGGGCTTTGTAAATAAAGGGATGATAGTCTGAAAGCAACCATGAACCCTCACTTCCCAGTTAACTAGGGTGAGGAAGGTTGGGGGGGCAGTCATCCCTTCTCCCAGAGAACCAGGTCACAAACATTCTCTCTCTCTCTCTCTCTCTCTCTCTCTCTCTCTCTCTCTCTCTCTCCTCCCCCCTCTCGGTTTGAGAAAAAGAGGAAGAAAGGAAGCAAGCTTTTATTAAGTGCCTACTGTGTACCATATGCCAGGTTCTGTACTAAGCAATTTGCAAATATTATCTAATTTGATCTTCACAACAGTCTTAGGAGGCAGATGTTATTATTATTTTATAGTTTTGGAAACTGAGACAGTAACAGTTAAGTGACTTGCGCAGGGTCACACTGCTGGTGAGTGTTTGAGCCCAGATTTGAACTCAACTTTTCCTGACTCCAAGGCCGGAGTTCTATCATGCAATACCTAGCTGCCTAGAAAGTGTGCAGCAGTCAAATTCTCCTCATACCCTTTGGATAGGCCCCCAATGCCTTAGGAAAGGCCTCATTTGACCTCTTTCAGATAGATGGAAAATGCTGCTAACAGTATTACTGGAAAGGAGCTGAGGCATGAATAATCCAAACATTCTGGATATTTCAAAACAATGGATGATTCATAAATAACTATTATTTGGCTTTGGAATACAATCAGAAATAGTCAAATAGATCAGGAAATAATGAGTTCTCCATCACAAGAGGTCTTCTGAGACTGGATGACCACAATTAAGAGATGTTGTAGATAATAGGAGTCCTGTTCATTTACTTGTTGAATTAAATGACTTCTATGGTCTTCTTCAGTTCTAAGATTCTATCATAGATATACTTAAATACACTCACTCTCTTCCACCTCCTTAGCACTTTATCCTGGTTATCACTGGGATATCAGCAGCCCAGGATCTAGCTGAATGGTAGAGGGAAGAATACTAAAGATAATTTCAAAAGAGGTAATTTTTTAATGGATAATCAGGAGCAAACTCTCAGTCCAATTGATGGCAAAAAAAGCACAGGACTCTTCGCCTCTCAGTAAAGAAATTATGTTATGCCTATATTAGATTGTTTGCCATCTTGGGAAGGGGACGGAAGAGAGAGGGCAGGAGAGAGAAAAATTTGGAACTCAAAATCTTACAAAAAATGAATGCTGAAAATCATCTTTACACGGAATTGGAAAAAATAAAATACTACTTAAAAATTAAAAAAAAAGAAATTGTGATAAGCATAAATTTTTCCATCCTTTAAAGAGATGAGCTTCAAAATGAGTAAGAAAAGAAAGGCTGAAGACAGGGCATAAGAGAATGAGAGATTTGACTGAACTGGAAGCCTCCTTAGAACTCTGAAAATCAGTCATCTCCCGGCCTGGCTAAGTCATGTTTTAAGGTATATGTTCAACAATGTTTTTTGGGGTCTCACTGTATGTAGAACTCTTTCCTGGACACTGCAGGGGAGGAAGGCACACAGGAGAATTGGAAGCCTCTCCAACTCTGGGGAACCCCTAATCCAATAGAGGAAACAGGACACACTGAAAGGTGAAGAACATTAACAGAGTAAATGGCAATCAAATGCAAAAATCAAGCAGAGGTGACCATGAGTTTTGAGGGGCTGCTGAGTGATTAGTCTTGTGTCATTTGATGGGCTTTCTCCCCTTCCAAGTCAGAGAGGTTTGTCAGGGAAGGCTTCCTGGAGGAGTCTGGCACTGTGTTTTTAGATATAAGGGGGAAATAGGGCTTGGAAGAGGGCTTCCTAAATGAATAAGAATCTATGATAAAAGTCAGAGGTGAGCAGAGGGTATAAGGCCTTTGCACTGGATTAGGAATCCATGAACCCAGAAAGAGTGAAGGGTCTGGGTAAGTAAGACAAAGAAAGGGAGAGAGGCAGTGGCTACAATTTTTGGAGAGGTTTTGCAGCACCCCTCCCCACACTCCTCATACCTCTATTGTAGCCAATGTAGCCACTGGAGACCACTAAGCTTTAGTCAGAAAAATTTCCCATCACTGAGGGTGGAAAGGGTCATGGATACACCCACATCTGAATTATAGCCAAAGATCTTCATACTGGCCACATAGGGGCTGCCAGGGCTTTGCCATTGCTCTAACTCTAAGACATGACTGCTGAGCCCAAAAGTCCAACTGCTGAAACATGGCAGTTAGAGGTTGGGCTTTGGGGAGGGGAATGTGGCTAGGTCCACGTTGTGAGGAAGCAAGAATGGTAAGCATTATTACAGTCAGAAGTAGCACTTGGGCTTTTAAAGAAGGAACGTCAAGGCCTAGCCCATGGATGAATCAGGCTGTGAGGTCCTGGGCCTCTTAGAGACCAACTGGGGAGCCCCCTTCTTCTCCTACCACATACATCCAACGAATCAGTTAGGTAGTCACAGGATAGGGGAATCCCCATTGAGCCAATGGGGGGGGGGGATGGATGAGGACTGAAGGCCACAGGTGGGGAACCTCAGGCAAAGAACCCTGACTCAGAAACCTTCCCCTCCCCCCTTCCTCCCACAAACACCAGCAGCAGCGGCACCACCACCACTCAATCAAGCTATAAACTTCCCAACAAAAGCTGAGGCCACTGTAATAGCCAGGGATGGGCCCACCCCACCCTCAGTCACTGTTTTACACTTTGGCCAAAGGAGGAATCATGACCACAAAAGGAGGAGCCTCAAAGTAAATCCTGCTTCATTTTCCCCAAGATAAACAATGTTCCTTTTAGGGTCACTGAGCCAGGAAGCACATCTGACCCTGGGTGCAGGAGTCTTCTTCTTCTCCTATTCTCCCCCAAGGCTGCTCTTCTCTCCCCACCTATTCCACAGTGGACAGCTGGACTTGGAATCAGGAAGCTTTGATCTGAATCCCAGCTATGACATTTACTAGTTAGATGCCCAGGGGCAGGTCCTGTCATCTCTCTGGGCCTCAGTTTCCTTATCTGTAAAATGAGAGAGTTGAACTAGATGGCCTCTGAAATCCATTCCAGCTCTAAATCTATGGTCCTATGACTTTTACTGCCTACTTCACTTCTTCAAGGAAAACTAACAAAAGAATGTGGAAATGTGGGCTATTATAACCCCCTTGACCCTTGGGTTTATAGGATCACAGATTGGATTATCTCATCATTCAACAACTCAGTTGACAGCTCCCAAGCTAGGAAATCAATGACAGTGACAGCTGGGAAATCAATGACAATGACTTCTTCCAAATTTGTTGAATAATAAATAAGAACCATTTTGGCCCAAAGGAGAAAATCTTACAAGAAAGTTTTTGCTTAGGAGCAATTATTAGTAGCTATATGTATTTACTGAATTAGTAGCAAGATGTATTTATAGAATAGTAATGCTTTCAGAGTAAAATGGAAAGGAGAAAGGTGGAGAGAGGGAATAGCCAGTGAGTGAACATATACCAAAAAGAAAGAAAATGTCTTCTGGAATTGGGGTCAGAAAAGTTGGGTTTGGACCATCATTCTGCCCTGGCTAGCTGTGTGATTTATTTGCCTATCTGAACCTAATCTATAAAAAGAGGGAAGGAGGGAGTAAGCCCTCCCCTGCCTATCTAGCAGGACTGTTGTGACTATTCAATGAGATAATGAATATAAAACAGTTTAGAACCATAAAGTCTATAAAAATGTTCACCATAGATTTGCTGAGCTATAAAAGGACTGAACTATACACAACAGCTCTAAATGTGATCCCCTGATTGTTTGATTGATTGATTGATTGATTACAATTGAAGGAAACATTCTGAGAAATGATTGGGAGTACTTTGGAGCAAATGTCTTTTTTTGAGAAAATGTAAGCACTTTTGATAATGAAATTTCTCTAAAGTCCTGAAATCCTGGAATAAGGGACATGGAACAGTGTATTTGTACCCAGAAGACTAGGTTTCAAGGAAAGATTCAAAGTAAGCTTTCTTCTTAGTCTAGAATAATGTTTGGATTTGATTAAATAGTCACTGAGAATAGTTGATGTTTACTGGGAAATGAATGAAATAAATGAATGAATGAAAAAAACATATATTAAGCATTTACTGTGTACAAAGCATCATGTCAAGCATTTTGGATACAAGTGAATGAGATGTCTCCTGCCCTCAAGGAGCTCACATTCTAATAGTAGGAGGTAATAATACATATAGGAGATTTCAACTCCAAGTGGATGGTAATGCATTTTCTTTAAGGGTATTTCCATTGATAAAATCTTTGATGGTACCAAGTACTTTGATGGTAAACACTTTGTTTCCTGGGTCTTCAGTAGATGTGGCTACTTCAAAGAGGAAGGTGGGATACAGTATCAGTAGAGTCTTCCATGCCTGGAATGCTCTCCCTCTTCATCTCCACCTACTAGATTCCCTGGCTCCCTTCAAGTCCCAACTAAAATCTCATCTTCTATAGGAAGCCTTTCCCAACCCCTCTTAGTTCTAGTTCCTTCCTTGTCTTCTTCATTTCCTATTTATCCTGTATATAGCTAGTTCACATATATTTGCTTGCTCATTGTCTCCCCCATTAGATTGTGAGCTCCTTGAGGGCAGGGACTTTCTTTTGCTTTTTACTTACTGCCTGGCACATAGTGCTTAATGAATGACTTATTGACTGAACTGCCAAGTCATATTTCCACAAGAATTGCTCCCCTGGAAGATGGCTTCAGAGGATGGCCTAAATGGAGGGCCAGTGGTCTGGGTGGGGCTAGTGGTGGTGGTGCTGGTGGTACTGGAGGTAGTGAGAGCCAAACCAGAAGCAGAGTGATCTGGGGGGTGATGCTACTGTTCCCAGGGCTTATGGCTTAAATTTGTATTTAACACTTATATTTCTTTAAAGTTTGCTCTTAATTGGTTTTTTTCTTTCAAATTATTAGGGAAATGTTAGTACTAAATGATTAGATAATAGTTATGCTTATTATTTAAATAGTTTCATTGTATCTTGGAGGTTACCTTGGTTGTCAACTGACCCTTGTCACAGAAGCCATTCACTGTGCGGTGGCAGGGTTGTAATTTTGAATTGGTTGGGAGAGTATCTGCACTGACAAAAGCATGGGTCCTTGAAGTATTGAAACACTTTAATAAGGATTGGTAGAAAGAATTGAGTTGACTGAAGTATGTGTGACTCAATTATCCAAGCCACCAAAGTTCACATGTCAGCAGCTACCTGAATTGCAAGCACAGTTCAGGGGAAATGAATAGACTCTAAAATGCCAATCTGGCACCTCCAAACCTATAAAATGATGGCAAATGTCACCCTCCCTCAACCACCAGATGACCCACATTAATTCTTATTCTTAACTTCCCATCTTGACAATCTATTTTCCCAAATGCACCCCCAACTAGTATGTCCCTCTCCAGGTTCCAGTTTCTTTCTCCTTCCATCATTCCCATCACCCACAGAATCCCCTCCACTCTTTTGTTATGGCTCTGAGCTTCCCATCACCTTTGCCCTCAAAGAGTCAAAGATGTCCTAAGCCAGCAGGGAGTAACCACAGCCTTAAAATACTTAGGTTTCCCTCCCTACCTAGAGACATTCAATGGTTTGAGCTCAGCCTAAACTTTGAAATAGCCAAGAGAATGTTGGGGCTCAACCTATCCTTTCTCCTGATTGGTCCTCTTATCTCTGGCCACACCCATAACTCTTCTGGTTCCCCTTACCATTCAAAGTCTAGACAGCCCCCTGCCCCTCCCCAATTGCTTTAGGATCTCCCAAACCCTAGGATCTCTCCTCCTCTACCAAGACTGGAATAGAGGGTCTCCCCGCCTCCCCCTCATTCATCTGCGCACCCTCCTCTGAAGCATGGCCAGCCTCCTATGCTGCCCCTAGTATTCCTGCTCTCCGAAGTGCAAGGCAATGACTGGGTGTGGGGAAGCACTTTGAAGATGAAACATGCCGAGTATTTATTTGCACCTGGTTGTGGTGCCTGGGTGGGTCCCACACACTCGAGCAAGAGCGGTGGAGCTAACCGCCCAAGCTCATAAAGGACCAAATTGTCCCATCACCACATGCATTACCAAGCCTTGGGTGGGGGAATATATAGGGAGCTCAGGAGCTGAGGAGGCCACTCAGATTGATCCCTGGGATCCCCGGGATCTCCAAATCTCTCCAGCTCTTTTCTCCTTTCCCTTCAGCATTTTGTAGCCCTACAGTTTCCAAGCACCATGACCTGCAGATCAGGATTTGGGGGCTGGGTGTTTAACTGCATCCCAGACTACAGGCTCCATCCTGGCTGCTGGTGCATTGGGGCTGCTCCCTCCTGAGGAGTGTCCTGCTACAGGGGACTAGCTGGTTTTGGCAGCCGCAGCATCTGTGAGGGCTACAGGGCGGACTCCTGCAGCTGGAGCTTCGGCTACTGCTCTGGGGGAGAGTGAGGGCCCAGCCCCTCTTGCATCACCACTGTGTCTGTCAATGAGAACCTTCTGTCTCCCCTCAACCTGGAGATCGACCCCAACACCCAGTGCATGAAGCATGAGGAGGAGCAGATTAAGTGTCTCAATAGCAAGTTTGCCGCCTTCATTAACAAAGGTCAGTTTCAATGCTTTCTGACCAGTTCCTGAGTTTTGCCCAGCCAATACGTGCAGAGGCATGTCTTCCAGAGGGAGGAGGAAGAGGCCTGGGCCTTATCCTATGGGAATGCCTATTCTGATGGGAAAGATAGGACACACACACCTACGACACAGAAAGGCACAGGGAAAATCCATGAGAATTTAGTGCTAAGGGGGCACAGGTAGAAGAAAACCACTGAGAAGGTTTGTTAGGAGCTTGGGAAAACTGGGGGAAATGGGGCTCCTGCCTAAAGGCCCAAATAAAAGGGCAGTTCAGGGCAATGTCACTTTCTAAACAATAACAGAAGAAGATAAGTAGATAGATCAGGGAGGGTAGGAAAGCCTGGTGTTCACCCTCTTTCCTAACCCTAGTGGTTGATATACCAGCAGCATCAAGCCTTGGAAGTCTCACCTTCCTGGAATCCCCTCCAAATAAGTTGATTCCAGAACTTTTGTCCTTCCCTGGGAAAGGCTGTTCCATTTAGAACAGGCATGTGTCAACTTCTGTCCTCAGAATGAAGGTTAGGAGCCTTTGGATAGAGCTGGTCTCACCAGCGACAGCCTTTGAAATTTTACCTGGTTTGGAACCTCACTCCTCTAACCTATACAATAAGAATGAGGATTAGACCAGGGGTTCTAAATCTGGGGCCTATGAACTTATGGTAGGTGGACAGATAGATGATAGATGAATAAATAGAGACATATACATACTTACAGCTATGTAGATATATGTGTATATGTGTGTATAAGTATCTGTATGTATACATACATACATACTTATATGTGCAGATATAAAACCATTTCAAATATGTTTTCCTTTTTACTTCTATTTGTTTCATTTTATGCTTTTAAGACCATTATTCTGAGAAGGGATCCATAGATTTTACTAGTCTACTAAAGGGTTTTGGGACACAAAAACAGACATCTGGGCTAAAGGACCTCCCAGGTCCCATCCAGGTTTAAATCTTGTTACACTAACTAGAGCAGACTGACTTTCCTATCTTCTTCACTGACCTTTCCTCCAGGTTGGAATGTCCAGATGTTCAGTTGCTTGTTAAATACCTTTTAGATAATGAAACAGATCCTATCTTTGGCCGGCAGCCCTCTGAATTACAAGATTCATTTGTTCTTCGATCATCTGTGACAGAACTTTAGCTGACACCCCAGATCAGAGAGGTCAGATGGTCAATTGGGTACTCTTTGAATTGGACAGGGCAGATGTTGCTATGCCTCCTCCAGACAGCCTTCGCTCCCTTGTGAGTTCTGAGATCCTAGGTCGGAATTGTTACCCCATACGTACCTTTAGAAAAGAGAAATAACTATCCTGGGAACTACCCTGACCATTCATCTTCCTCCCTGGGCTATAGGTGTGGTTCCTGGAATAATACAAAAAGCTTCTGGAGACCAAGAGGCAATTCTACCAGAATATGATATTCAACAAGAGTGACTTGGAGACCATGTTGTAGGAGTACATCAGCTACCTGAAGCTAAAACTGGAGAGCATGGAGGCCCAGAGTGATCATCTGTCCTCTGAGCTCAACCACATGCAAGAGTTGACAGGGGATTACAAGAAGAAGTGAGTGCTGGGGATGGGGGAACTGTGACGTCTAACATGAATGTTCCCCAAAATCAGGCTGGCTATATGTAAATACTTGCCTGCCTGCTCATATTAGACCAGGGGTCATGGAAGCCAGGAAACTTGGAAAGAATTCCCTAATTGTGCCTTTCTGCCCCTGAGTACTTCTCAGGGGAATAGAAACGCCACAGCCCTTTGTGATGTGGTAGCCACGGTCTACCAGGGGTGGGTTACTTGTGGCCTTCTAGGTCCTTGGGTGAGGCCCTTTGAGTCCAAGTTTTACAAAACAAATCCTTTTATTAAGAGGATTTGTTCTGTTAAGTTTGGATTCAGTCAAAGGGCTGCACTTGAGGACCTAGAGGGCCGCATGTGGCCTAGAGGTCGCAGGTTTCCCAGCCCTGGTCTAGACAGACAGAAAGCTGTTAACCTGAGGCTAAAGTTCCTATTTAAGAATTGTCCAGACCTACTTCTCTCTATCCCTGTCCCTGTCTGTCTCTCTCTGCCTCTCAATTTCTCTTTCTCTATCTCTTTCTGTCTCAGCTCTCTCTACCCCAAACTGCTTGTGATTCCTAATGGAGGGGCTAGTCAAGGATCTTCGCCCCAGGCTCAATGAGCCTGGATGAGCCACCCTACTTCCAAATTGCTAGTAGTGAAGGAAAGTGGAAGCCAAAATGAAAGGCCCTGGTTTATTTGGGGATATCTATTATACAGATTCCCTGTAACGTGAGTAACTCAAGGGAGCTACGCTAAATACTAAACAGATTCAGACTCCCAGTGGAGGAAAGGGGAGCCTCCTTTTTGTAAAGCTGAGTACCCAGTTCTTCCAACCCTGACCTAGTTTCCAGGGTAAGAGCCTGGCCCACTTTGGAGAAATTTTCTCATTCTGGGCCCTCACCTTCCTCCCATTGAGAAATATCTGCTTTGGAGAAAGGAGGAAAATCTAGCAATGTCTTCTCCCCTGATCTTGTGGTAAGTTTGAGGAGGAGGCAGCCCTCAGGGCCAAAACTAAATAGGAATCTGTGGTTCTGAAAAAGGGAGCGCCCATCTCCCCAGCCATATGCGACTTGAGTTACTCCCGATGGGATCAGTAAAGAAACCTAAAGGAGGAAGATACCGGGAGTTCCTGCCTTTTAGAAGCCCCAAGTCAGAGACATTGGGACATAAACTCTGAACACAGATTGGAAAACAGAAAAAAGCAGAAACTAGGAAGACCCAGATAGTTGTGATATGAATGGGGGCAATGGAATTATAAGTGGATCCAAGAAGGCTTCCATGAAGTAAGGAAATAGGTAGATGGATACATACATATATCCATACACATGCATACATACATACACACACATACACACATACATACATATACATATACATACACAGATACATACATACATATGCATACATATACATGCATACATACATTGAGAGACAGACAGAGAAGAATTGTAAGGAGGATTGAAACAGATGGAGAAATGGGGAATGGAAATTGACACATTTCGGCCTTCAACTTGACATTCAATCAAGAATTTAAGCATATTCCAGAGGAACACTTTTCTCTGGAATGATGTGTATGCATTCTGGGACTTGAATTTTTTAGTACATTGTAGACTGCTAAACTTGAAGAAAGAGGGGGAGGTCCTTATATGATATTTTAAGGGTCTGATTTCTAAGAAGACTGCAAAATAAAGACACAACGGACTCAGATTAGAATATAGACCGTAGTATGATCCATGAATCTGGTATATAGAATTGCTAGAGGCAGAGGGATGGATGAGATGGCCTTCCCCTGGGCTGCTCTTTGAACCTGATTGTGTGATTCTCTGTTGTCCCTACAGGGAATGGATTATGATTATCTTGAGGAATCAGATCTGGAGGCTGATGATGAAGCCCCGATGGCAGATATCAGGTTCCATGAGAAACTATATGAAGAGGTAAGGGAGAGGATCTTATAAAGAGAGAAGGAAAGGTTGGGAGGGCAGAAAAGGAGTTGATAGTGACCATGAGAAAGGTCAATTTCTGCCATCTCAGCTAGACAAAAAGCCAAAGGTATGCAGGGAACATGAGATATAGTGGAAAGAGGACTGGACTAGAATTCTAGTCATCACATTTTACTAGCTGTGTGATAACTTGGGTAACTTATCTCACTTCTGGGCCTCAGTTTCCTCATTCATAAAATTGGGAGAGGGGAGGAATTAGATGGTTGCTAGGGTCTCTTCCAGCATTGAATCCTATGATTCTGTGATCTGAGACATCCCTGGAAATCCACCAAAGGTCAGACACTACCAACTGACCCAGCCAAAACCAAAGAAAAAGAATGCTCCCTAGTCATGTTGAATGATTCCACCTAATCCTCTCTCCATGCTGAAAAATGAAAGAAACCATTATATATTCTCAGTGATCCAGAAAGAAGAGCGGTATCCAGGTCCTTTAACCCCCTCAATCCCTTCCACAAAGGAAAAATGAAAAGGAACAAGCTACCAATGGGAAGGGATGATGCTCTGTGGAAGCAGTTGATAGGGAAGTCTGAGAACTCCTGTATTTTCTGTAGTTTAGATTATCCATGTACCCTCAGCAAGGGAGAAAGTCTCCACTTGTTTGACCCTAGGACCACCTTGGATAAAATTTACAAGATGCAGAGCTGTCACTGGTCTAGACCTATGAGGGCTGGGAACATGAAATCAAGGTGAGGCAGACCCTGGATAATGTCAGGGAAACCCTCAAAGCACCTTCCTCTCCAGCATTCTCAGATAGCTGGAGGAGTATTCACCCATTGCTAAGGATGCTCAGTAGTGATGCAGTGAAAAGAACCATGGATTTGGAGTCAGAGGACTTGGGTTCAAATTCTGGCTCTGACTCTGGGAGTGCTGGACCTGGAAGCAGAAGACTTTGGTTCAAGTCATGGCTTGCAGTCATGGCTTGCTTACTTACTTCACTTCACTTCATGTCTCTAGGCTAGAACTGTTAAATGAAGGGATAGGACTAGATGATTTTGAAGATCTGTCTCTTCAATTTCTAAAATCTAGGTTCCTATGCTATACAAGGTGAAGGGATTATTTTAAGGTCCCTTCCATCTCTAAATCCTTTGATCCGATCATTAATTAGGCCTGGCAGCACCCCTGTGTAGCCCACAAGCCCAGGGGGCCAGACTCTGACCATGTATCTGGGATCCTTCCCTTTATCCAACAGGAGATCTGAATCCTTGAAAGCCAAATCTGAGACACTTATGTCATGGTGAAAATCGAGAGCTCAACAAGGACTGTATCATTACAGAGATCAAGGCTCAGTACAATGACATCACCAGCCACAGCTGAGCTGAGGCTGAGTCCTGGTACTATAGCCAAGTGAGTGGGTCCAATTCCCTCAATTCCTAGGAACTGATCAGGGAAGCCTTCTCCCTCAGAAGACTCTAATCCCAAAATAGTTGCAGAGTATCCCTCCCTGAGGATATTTCAGGGGGAGAAGATGGCTTTTGGGCTGAGGTGTCACAGAAGCAAAGGGATGAACCACTCATGTGGCCCTGTGTGTGTCACTAATCCTGCTTCTTTGTTTCTTGCAGTTTGAGGAGATGAAGGCCACAGTGATCCGCCATGGGGAGAGTCTATGTAGGACCTAGGAGATCACCAAGCTGAACTGCATGATCCAGCATGAAAAAGCCAAGTGTCAGGTACAAGACCCTGGGGATTTATTGATGCCATGGACATCAGACAGAAGGCACCTTTGATTGGTATTCAACACAATGGAACTCCAATTTCTACCCTACCCTCAATTACCCACCTCTGGATTTGAATTGTTAAAAAAAAATTAAAGGTTGGACTAAATGAGCTTATATGTGATCTATTAATTCTCCAGGGATATACCCACCCCACACACACACACCCAAGGCTCTCTGGTGCATTCTCAGAGGATGCTAAGCCTTGTTATTATTCCACAAAACACAAATCAGAATTAATCAGGGCTGTCTGGGTTCTAAAGACTGGAGTTTTGAAAAGACTGGAGGTTTGAAATAGTTCGCCCATTTGGGATCCTTTCTCGTCCATTGGCATGAAGGATTCGGAGAGATTCAAGGATTTAGAAAGGAGAGTGTAAGTTTCTATAGTAAGACAGCAAAAGATGTATGCCCAAGTCCTTTCTGTCTCCCAAATATATTTCCTCTTGTCCTCTGGCTATCATTCCCTACTCACTTCCCCACTAGACAAACCAACGGCACCCATACCTGAGCTCTGGTATGGGAAAGTATAAAGGGAACCAGATGAAAGGAGATAGAACTTCTTAGACCAAGGATACAGGCCACAAAGAGCACAACACTTTCTCCTCCTCCCCAATTCCTATGCCCCTAGAATTCCAAGCTGGAGGCTGTTGTGTCCCAATCTGAACAACCCTCAATGATGCCCACTGTGAGCTGGCTGAGCTGGAGGGTGCCCTACAGAAGGCCAAGCAGGACATGGCATGTCTACTGAAGGAATACCAGAAAGTCATGAACTCCAAGCTGGGGTTGGACATTGAGACTGCCACCTATGAACAGCTGCTGGAAAGTGATGAACACAGGCAGGACCCTTCTGCTCCCATACTCCACCTCAGCCTAAACCACATATATAGATTTCAAATTTCATCCTTTATACACCAGCACCTATTGCCCCAAGACATTCAATTATGATGATGGTCAGTGCCTGATTTTGTTTAAGGTTGGTTCCTCAAGGGGCAACGATGATTTACCCCATTCCACATATAGAAAAACTGAGTCTCAGAAGTTGTGACTGTCCCAAGGATGCTCAGTGAGTGAGTCAGGAAAGGAGTTGAGAAGGGAAACTTGAGGTCCCAACTCCAAGTGACCGAGTGATAGGGAATTATTGCTTGGAGATAGATTCTGACAGGTAGCCAGACACTTATATATCAAGCTCTCACTTCACCCAGGTACAGAGAGCAAATACTGCCCCAGAGCAGAGGCCAACTGGGTTGGGAGGCAGGGATGTTGAGGGAGCAGAGAGGAATCTTCCTCTTTGTATCATTTTAAGATTACAGTTAGTTGTACCATAAACCCCCAGTTAGTAGCAGCTGTGCCATAAAAATCCAGCCCTACAGTCCCTTGGTCCAACCTACCAGGTGTGGGTGCAGCCTGCTGGGAAATTTCTTTTTCAAGCCTGGTCCCCCAGGCACCTTTGTCCAAGGCCCCAAGGGGAGCTGATACTAATCTCCAATATTGTCCTTTTCTCCTCCCTCTACCTATGTGACGGTGTCAGTGCTGTGAATGTCTGTAAGTAATCAAAGCCCTAAAAGGAGAAATTCAAGTCCAGCAGCAGGGAAGGTCTTCCTTCATGGGAGAATGGGAAAACCCACAAGTAAGATACTGACATCTCAACAGGAGGAATTGAAGTTAGCTCTTGAAAAGAATTTTCTAGCCTTGAGGTGAAGGGACCCTAGAACAGGAGAGGCCCCTGATAAACTACTTAAGCTAGGGGGAAGGGCTTTCTGATGACGACCTTCTTTAGTGCAGTGCCTGACACATAGTAGGTGCTTAATGTTTATTGATTGATTGCATGAATGTTAGAGTTGGAATAAACCTTAGAGGTCACTGAGTCCAATCCCTTGCATTTTAGACATAAGGAAAAATGAGGCTTAGGGAGATGGGGAGTGAGTGGCAGAGCTGAGATTCAAGGAGTCTTCATTGTTCTTTTCTATCACACTCTTCCTGCCCATTGGTCTCTGGATCTCTCTTACTGCCTAGCATCGTGCTCTGTGCATAGTGGGCGCTCGAGACATATTAAACAGGAGAGTCAATCGACTCCACAGGGATCTTGGTAGTCTTTTTATTTTCCTTTTCCCCTCTCAGACGTCAGCAGCTCCAGAGACGGAGGGCTCTGCGGGCCCTGAACCACAGGATGTCAGGGACCTAGCCTCTGTCCGACATCTCTCAGGCCTGGCAGGTGTGCGGAACCTTTGCACAATCACTTGATTTGCATTTTGAAACTCTTTCCAGTTCTGACTTCTGTGAAGCATGAAGCTCCTCCGAGACTCCAGCCTCTCTTAGGCTGGCAAAGGATGCCCAGGGGAAGCAATGCCTATCTGGAAGTCCCAGTGGTAAAGAGAGGCTTAGCTGCCCAGAGTTCAGGGCCCGATGCTAAGCCGGCTAACTTCCACCCTTCCCCACTCCAATCCCATCCCATTTCTTCCCATTTTTTTCTGTCTTAGATATCTTTTTCTCAATCTGTTTCCAATAAATTAATGTAGCCACTCACAGCCACTGTCTGTATCCTTATTCACTGGGACCAGGATGGGCAAAGTCTCTTTTATGCTAAATCTGGAACAAGATTAGATTCTTCACTCTTTCTGCCAACGCTTGCATACGCAGGGTAAAAACACACACACACACACACACACACACATACCCAGCTTACCCTTCTAAATACCTCTTGGTATTTAGCCCTCCTCATACCCAGGGTAGGGCTGAGAATATTGGAAAATACTTTCAATAGAACCATAAATCCTTTTGGATAAGCCAATGGAATCTATTATAAAGTCGAGTCACCAAACTCTTAAGCAATCATGACCTATTTTCTCCCTGCTAAGATGAAATCATTTGGGAAGAATGCACAAAGTTCTTTGTGGGCACACACAGGTATGTGGACAAAAATGGGCACAATCTATTTAGACTTTCAAAGGACCTTTAACAAGGTACCTTACCAAAGGCTAAAACTGAGTCACTCCTGGTTTAGAAAGAATGCTTTATGCCATGAGTAGGAAACTGACCTGAACCTGAAAAACAAAAGGCAGGGAGAACCTCTCCCTTCTCTGCCCAGAGGAGTATAAATGGTAGGGTCCTCACAGATCAGCCCGGGACCAGTTTCAGTTCTTTTTTTAAAAAATAAATGAACTTAAACATAATGAATTTTCAAATCTGCAAGTAACAATAAGCTCCTTCAGACATTGATATTTCAAGTGGACACGGGGAAAAAGATGTTGTGAGATGAGCCTGGAGTGGGGTGGGTGTGGATGGAATCATGTCAGAGTGATTTCACTGTGGATAAGATAATGAGTTTCAGAGGAAATAATCCAAATAGTCAACCAATCAATCAACATGTATTTATTAAATGCCTACCATGAGCTAAAACTACATGTATATTATATATAATATTATATATATGTAATGTAGATAGATATAGATCTCTCTGTCTCTCTCTGTGTCCTTCTCTGTCTCTCTTTCTGTCTCTGTCTCTTTCTCTCTGTCTCTTTCTGTCTCTGCCTGTCTGTCTGTCTCTCTCTGTCTCTCTGTGTGTGTCTCTCTCCCTGTCTCTGTCTCTCTCTCTGTCTCTGTCTATCTGTTTCTGTCTGTCTCTCTGTCTGTCTATCTGTCTCTCTCTGCCTCTCTGCCTCTCTCTGCCTCTCTCTCTGTCTCTGTCTATCTGTTTCTGTCTATCTCTCTATATGTCTCTCTGTCTCGCTCTCTGTCTTTTTCTGTCTGTCTCTGTCTGTCTCTTTATCTGTCTCTCTGTCTCCCTCTGCCTCTCTCTCTCTGTCTCTCTCTCTGTCACTCTGTCCCTGTCTCTCTCTGTCTCTGCTCTCTCTTTATATTATGTGTGTGTGTGTGTATACATACATACATATATACATATACATATACATATGCATACATATATATATATATATACATATCCCATACCCAGGGCTGATAATATTGGAAAATACTTTCAATAGAGCTCTTGTCACATTTGGATAAGGCTCAAAAAAATATTTGCCCAAAGTGACACAATGTCATGGCAAAAACCATAACTTACAATTTAGGATATAGGATATAGGCAGCTTCATTTGGAAACTTGTGGGTATAGAGGAACTCGGAAGGAATAATCTGTTTTTGGAAGATACAAGTTTTCATTATTATTATAACCTGCAGTAGGACTGGTATATGTTTGTACATAGACTGAGAAGGTTTCCCTTTAAGGAGCCAAAGCGGATGCCCTGGAGATGTGAGTGGTCCAGGGAACTAGGGCTTAAACAATCAACATTGCTGTCTTGGCACTAGAGTTATAAAACATCTGAACTATGAGGAACCAGCACCTCAGAGGATTAGCAGAATGCCTGCTGCCCTGTGGTTTGCATTCCTGATCCAGCATTACTGCTCTGGATGAGGGGTTGCAGTGTCCATTTGAATCAGGAAATTGCATCTTTTTAACTTTATAAGTAAATGTATTATTTTAAAATAATTTTAATTTTTTAATATCATCATAGTTTCCTTCCAGTATTTCTCCTTCTTCTGAGACTTATCCCATATAAAAAATAGTGCTTTTAAAGACAAAAAAGAAACGAGAAAAAATCAATATGACTGTTCAATATATTAGAATAGTCTGAAAATATATACAATATACAATGCTTGTGGATTTCCTAATAAGCCATGCTTCTTGTTTTTTATAATTTTGCAACATTTCCTTCTGATATATGTGTGTGGCAATTTTTTTCCCCATTTATGTTGTTGTAATCATTGTGTATATTGCCTTCTTGGCTAAAATTAACAGCCAAGATTTCTTGGCTTGAATTACTAGACAGGTCCAAGCTATGCCAAGCCTAAAACATTTGGTATTGGTTGTCAGGATTGAATCAGAATGACCTCATGGTTCATTTTGTGGTTGTATTGGGGGGAGGGGGAAGGCACATGCAGGAAAGGGAGCCTTCTGTAACTGGATGGCCAAATATGTGAGTGTGGTTGCCATGCTTTTAGCTGACTATGAGGAGCCCTCTCAATGGGAGAAAGGAGAGGGGCCTACTGGCCCATTAGTCTAATGGGGGCTTACCACCCTTAAGGAAGAAGGTAGGGAGCAAAAAAAGTATTGCGAATGTTAGTATCCTCTGACCCTTGCTTAACTAAGGTAGAGAGAGATTAAGTGACCTGCCCAGAGTCACACAGCTAGTAAGAATCTGGAGCTGTATTTGAATCCAGGCCTTCCTAGAGTCCAAGTCTAGCATCCTATTCTATGCTGCCCCTCAATTCTGCAGCTTGGATTTGACCATCTTTCCACCAACTGACTGCCTATATCCTATCTTCCACCTTCCAAGTCCTCCTCTCTTCATAACCCTGTTCTTCTTTTTTCTATCTCCTTTACACTTTCTTCCTCCAAGAAGCCTTTCATGACTAGAGAAATAATAGTAAAAATAATAAGGATAATAAAAATAATAATAGCAAACATTTATATAGTTCTTGATATATACGAGATACTGTTAAGTGCTTTACAATTATTATCTCACTCGATCCTCGCAACAACCCTGGGAGATAGGTGGTATTATTATCTCTTATACAGTAGAATAATAAATCCTCAAGTAATCAGCAACATTTCTATATAATAACAAAACACAAAAAGCAATAATAGAAAGGAAAATCCCATTTCAAATAGGTACAAAATGCAAAACATATCTGTGGATCATCCTCCCAAAGATGACAAATGACATGTATAGATTCAATTACAAAGTGATCTTCAAGAAATAAAGAAGGGGCAGCTCGGTGGTGCAGTGGATAGAGCATCGGCCCTGAAGTCAGGAAGACTTGAGTTCAAATACGGCCTCAGATCAAACACTTGACACTAACTAGCTGTGTGACCCTAGGCAAATCACTTAACCCCAATTGCCTAAAAAAAAATTTAAAAAAAATAAGGAAGAACTTAAATAGCTACAGGAATATTCAGTGCTCATGTCTGGGCTGTGCTAATATAATAAAAATGGCAATACTATCAAGTTAATTTGTACTTTTAATGATAGACCAATCAAATTACCAAGGGAATACTTTACAGAACTTGATAAAATATTAACAAAACTCATTTGGAAAAACAAAAGATGTAGAAAATCAAGGGAAATTATGAAAATAAGTAGGGACAAAGAGAGAATAGCACTTCCAGACTCAAACTAGATTCTTTAGCAGCAGTCATCAGAACCATCTAGTATTGATTAAAGAATAGAGAGATAGATCAATAGAGCAGAGAGACTAAGAAACAAGAGGACTCAATAACCCAGTGTTTGATAAAGCAGAAAACATAAATTGCCTAGGAAACAAAAACTGTTGAGAAAACTAGAGAGCAATCTGGCAAAAATTAGGCTTAGACCAACACCTTACACCATATTCCACAATACATTCTGAATGTCTACATGACCTTAATATTAAAGAGCAAACTATAAAAAAATTAGAAGAGAAACAATCATATACCTCTCATAGCTATAAGTAGGAGATATATTCTTAACCAAACAGATAGAGGCAATTACAAAGCCAAAATAGAAAATTTTGATTACTTGAATCTGAAAAGTTTCTGTACACATAGCATTAATGCACCTAGGATAAAATGAGAAAAAAAGCTTTGTATCAAATTTCCCTTAAAAGGGTTTGGTATCTAAGATATATCAAACAGTGTGTGTGTGTGTGTGTGTGTGTGTGTGTGTGTGTGTGTAACTAATAGCCATTCTCCAACAGATAAATGGTCTCAAAGGATATGAACAACAGTTCTCAAAAGAACCACAAAATATTCATAACCATATGAAAAAGTACCAAATCACTAATAATAAGAGAATTGTAAATCAAAACAACCTTGAGGTTTTATTTCACACCCTGAAAATTGGCAAAAATGACTAAAAAATAGCACCAGTCAATATTAGAGGGGTTGTGGAAGTATAGGCAGACTAATACATTGTTGGTGGAGCTGTGAAATGGTTCAACTATTTTGGAAAGCAATTTGGAATTATGAAAATAAAGTTACTAAAATGTCCATTTATCTTGAACCAGAGACTCTATTAGTGGGCTTATAACCTAAAGAAGTCATTGATTAAAAAAAAAGTCCTTATATACACTAAAATATTTATAGCAGTCCTTTTTGTGATAGCTAAGTACTGGAAACAAGGTAGATTTCCATTAGTTGGAAGATGGCTAAACAAATTGTGGAATACACAAATATAATGGAATATTACTATGTGGTAAGAAATGATGCATGTAATGAAAATAGAGAAGCTTGGAAAGATCTCAATGAACTGATGCAGAGTGAAGTGAGAAGAGCCAAGAAAACAATATACACAGTGACTACAACAATGTAAATGGGAAGAACAGCCACAAACCAAAACTCAAAAGTAAATGTAACAAAATTACAAAGATAAGCAGGAATCAAATAAAGAGAAATGACAAGATGCGCCAAATCTACCCCTTCATGGAGGAGGAAAGTAAACAGGTGGGGATGTGCTTTCAGTCTTCTTCAATGTATCAATTAGTTGTGCTGGCTTTTTCTTCTTCTCTAAAAAAATACTTTTTAGCATATGGAATGGCTCTTGGGGAGGGATACTGTGATGTAAGAAATAGAAAATATCAATTAAGTTTTTTAAATTGTAGGGTATATATTAATATCAGTAATATATTGGTAATGTCTATTAATATTATATAGTATTATTGATATTAATATATGTAAATGCATGTACATGATACACCAAATTCCATCAAAGTCAGAGATACAAAACACAAATCAGAGAACTGAAATGAAAAATGTGAATTTTATGTGAGAGGTGATGAGTTCATGGAGCAGCTAGATGGTGCAATGGATAGAGCACTGGCCCTGGAGTCAGGAGGACCTGAGTTCAAATCCAGCATCAGTTAAGACACTTGACACTTACTAGCTGTGTGACCCTAGGCAAGTCACTTAATCCCAATTGCCTAAAGAGGGAGAGAGAGGTGAAGAATTTGAGCTGGGGAGGCCTTATCTCTAGCTAATGAAGTACTGCTTGAACCACTAAACTATTTTTGCCCTGCCCAACAATGTTGTTGTTGTTGTTGTTGTGTTATTTTTCAATCAAATCCAACTTTTCTACTCTTCACAAACCTCTGTTGATTTGAAACAATTTAGCTGAGGGAGTAAGCAGTAAATTGCATAACTCTCCCATATTCACCTCCAAACAACCATAAAACAGAGCCCCAAAACAAATTCTGAAACAGCAGAATCAACAAAAAGATGGGGCGAAACAATCTTTCAGTCCAAGAAACTTGTAAGATCAGCAAGAAAGATGTGTCTCACTCAGGTGAAAGGGGATCACAGTCCAGAACAAGAAGTGTCCCAGCAAGCCAACAGCAAGCCCCACCTCAGCAAGCAAGCAGGAGAGCCTGAGCCCAATGTGGTGGAGCAGGCAAACGCCAATACCAGGACCCCCCACATGCCTCAGGATAGCTAGGGGAACAGGCAAACTCCAGCTCCAAGAACCATCACGTATAGCCCCAGGCCAACAGGCAGCTGCCAGTGCCAGACCGACACATGCTTCAGTATAGCCCCGGGGAAAGGCAGAAATACCCCACCCACACACCAGACATCAGTACTGAGACCCAGGCTCAGCACCAGGTAAGCTGTCTGTAAACACCTCTTCAGCTTCTAGCAGTGCCAGCCACCCCCTCACTCCACACCCTCAGCACAGTACCAGACACAAAGGTCCCCTGTGGGCCTCAGGGCAACATCAGTACAGTACAGGTAAACAGCCAGAGCCTGCAGCCACTGGCACAAGAAGCCTGAGACAGTTCCTTTTCCATCCTGGGAACAGAGCTCAAATTTAAAAGAAAGGCAAAAAAGATAAGCAAAAAAAAAAAAAAAACCCAGAAAAAAAGAGAATCTGACCATAGAAAGTTATTATGGTAACAGGGAAGATCAAGACACAAACTCAGAATATGACAGCTATGTCAGAACACCTATGGCCAAAACCCCAAAGAAAAATGGGAAATAGTCTCAAGCCCAGAAAGAATTCATGGAAGAATTCAAAAAGGAGCTTTAAAATCATATGAGAGAAGTAAAAGAAACATTGGGAAAAGAAATGAGAGTGATACAAAAGAATTATGAATAAAGAGTCAACGGCTTGGAAAAAGAAAGCAACTGCTTAAAAAGTAGAACTAGCCAAATGGAAAAGGAGATACAAAAATCCACTAAAGAAAACAATTCCTTAAAAAGTACAATTGGTAAAAAGGAAAAGGACATACAAAAGCTAATTGAGAAGAACAATGCCTTAAAAGTTAGAATTGGGAAAGTGGAAGCTAATGACTCTACAAGATATCAAAAACCAATCAAATAAATTCAAAAGAATAAAAAAATAGAAGAAAATGTAAAATACCTCATTGGAAAACAATGGACCTAGAAAATAAATCCAACAGAGACAATGTCAGAATCATTGGACTACCTAAAAGCCATAATCAAAAAGAGGATATGTTGAGTTCAAATACAGCCTCAGACACATAACACTTACTAGCTGTGTGACCCTGGGCAAGTCACTTAATCCCATTGCCCCTCCCCCAAAAAAGAGGATCTGGACAGCATCTTTCAAGAAAACATCAAAGAAAACTGACCTGATATCCTGGAACCAGAGGGCAAAATAGACATTGAAGGAATCCACCGATCACCTCAGGAAAGAGATCCCAAAAGAAAAACTCCAAGGAACATTATACCAAATTACAAAACTACTAGGTCAAGGAAAAAACACTGTAAGTAGTTGGAAAGAAACAATTCAAATATTGGGGAACCACAATCAGTATTACACAGGACTTTGAAGCTGCAACATTAAAAAATTGGAGGTCATGGAACATGACATTCTGGAAGGCAAAGGAGCTAGGACTACAACCAAAAATCACCTACCCAGTGAAATTAAGCATCTTACTTCAAGGAAAAAATGGTCATTTAATGAAATAGAAGGATTTCAAGCTTTCATAAGGAGAAGACCAGAATTGAACAACAAAAAAAAACTGATCTCAAATATCAAGACCCAAGAGAAATCTAAAAAGGGAAAAAAGGAAAAGAAGACATAAGAGATAAATTGAAGCTGAACTGTTTACAACCCTACATGGAAAGATGATACTTGTAATTTTTTTTTGTTGTTTTTTGATGAGGCAATCAGGGTTAAGTGACTTGCCCAGAGTCACACAGCTAGTGAGTATTATGTGTCTGAGGCTGGATTTGAACTCAGGTCCTCCTGACTCCAAGGTCAGAGCTCTATCCACTGTGCCACCTAGTTGCCCCAATACTTGGAATTCTTAAAAACTGTACCACTAATAGTACAGCTGGAAGGATTATACTTAGACAGAAGGTATGGGTATAAGGTGAATTTGAGGGAATGACAAAAAGAAATAATTAAGGGATGAGAAAGAGGAGTACATTGGATTCAGAAGGAAGGGAGAAGTAGAATGGGGTAAATTATTTCACACGAAGAAGCATGAAAAACCTACTACAGTGAAGGGAAAGATGGGAGGGTGGGCGATAAGCATCACTTGAACCTTACTCTCATCAGTATTGGCTCAAAGAGGGAATAATATACACAATCAGTTAAATATAGAAATCTATCTTACCCACCAGGAAAGTAGGAGGGGAGCAGATTAAGTAAAGAAGGAATGGGGGGAACTGACAGAAAAGAGGGTAGACAGGGAGGTGGCAGATGGAAACAAAAGACTATCAAGGAAGGAAAGGCTGAAAGGAGAGAGAGGACAAACAGGAGGAAAAATAGGATGGAGGGAAATACACAGATAGCAATCATAATTTGAATGTGAATGGAATGAACTCTCCCATGAAACAGAAGCAGATAACAGAGTGGATCAAAAACCAGAATCCTACAATATGTTGTTTACAAGAAACATACTTGAAGCAGAGAGACACACACAGAGTAAAGGTAAGGGGCTGAAGCAGAACCTCTTATGCTTCAGCTGAAGTAAAAAAAAACAAAACACAAAAAACAGGGGTAGCAATCTTGATCTCAGACAAAGCAAAAGCAAAAATATGTCTAATTAAAAGAGGTAAGGAAGGAAATTATATCTTGCTAAAAGTTACCATAGACAATGAAGTAATATCAATACTGTGTATATGTGCACCAAGTGGTATAGCATCCAAATTCTTAAAGGAGAAGTTAAGTTAGTTATAGGTTCATGACCAAATAAGAGATGGACAGCATTACAAAATGTAAAATAAATAATTTTGAATATACTAAATTAAATAGCTTTTGCACAAACAAAACCAATGTAACCAAGATTAGAAGGAAAGCAGAAAGGGGGGAAACAATCTTTACAGTAAATGTCTGTGATAAAGTCCTAATTTCTCAAATATATAGAGAACTGAATCAAATTTACCATGAATACAAGCCATTCCTCAATTGATAAATGGTCAAAGGATATGAACAGGCAGCTTTCAGATGAAGAAATCAAAGCTATCTATAGGCATATGAAGAAGTACTCTAAATAACTTTTGATTAGAGAAATACAAATTAAAACAACTATGGGCTACCACCTCATACCTATTAGATTGGGTAATGTGACAAAAAAGGAAAATAATAAATGTTGAAGATGTGGGAAAATAGGAATACTAATGCATTGTTGGTAGAGTTGTGAACTGATCCAGCCATTCTGGAGAGCAATTTGGACTATGCCCAAAGGGCTATAAAACTGTGCTTTGACCCTTTGACCCAGCATAAAATGGGAAAAGGACCCACAAAAATATTTATGGCAGCTTTTTTGTGGTGGTCAAGAATTGGAAATTGAGGGGATGCCCATCAATTGGGGAATGGTTGAACAAGTTGTGATATATGAATGTAATGGAATACTATTATAATCATAAGAAATGATGAGCAGGCAGACTTCAGAAAAACCTGGAAAGATTTACATGAACTGACGCTGAGTGAAGTGAGCAGAACCAGGAGAACATCGGAGACAGTAATAGCAACATTGTGCAATGACCAACTTTGATAGACTTAACTCTTCTCAGCAATACAAGGATCTAAGACAATTGGGGGAAAAAAATAAAATACTATTAAAAAAAAACAATCTAGATGAGGGACAGTAAATAGACCAGGGAAAGTCTGAACTAGTCTGGCCAGGGAAAGTCTGGGCCTTCACAAATCAAATCTAATGGTTGTCTTTCATCGGAGCTCAAAACCTTTACTAGTTTTCCCTATTTACCTCCAAGAAATATAAGCAGAGTTGTCTCCTTCAAAGGAGATAAGGCTACACCAGCTAGGGGATACCAGAGTGCACAGAGTCCTGGACCTGTGCAGAGTCTCAGACACTTGCTAGCTGTGTGACCCTGCTCAAGTCACTTAACCTCTGATTGCCTCCATTTCCTCATCTGTAAAATAAGGATAATAATAGCACCTGCTTCCCAGGTGCTGTGAGGATCAAATGAGATGATATTTGCAAATTTGTTGAGTATAGTGTAAGCACTTAAATGTTTGCTTCCTCCCTCTCTCCCTTCTTTTCCTTCCTTCCTTTCCTTCCTTTTCTTTCTTCCTTCCCCTCCTTCCTTCCTTCCTTCTTTCCTTCCTTCCTTCCTTCCCTCCCTCTTCTCTAGAAAAGGAATATACAAATTTTTTTACGGCTCCAAACTTTTCTGACTCCTTTATGACAACCCTCTTGCTTTCAGAATTTACACTGACTCACAAAGCTTGTGAACTCCACTCAAATATAACTCTATATAACAGTCAGTTTTCACATAAGACCAAAATGTAGGTCTATGTTAAGGTGACACCCTTAAAGGATCAGCTAGGGCTTTGGAGGGAGGGGAATCAGGAACAGGAATCCAGAAGAAGGGAGAGCCATAGCTCCTGAATTGAAAGAATTTGTCATTTATTAGATACCATTGAACAGGTCAGACTTTGCACAGTGCCTGACACATAGTAGGAACTTAATAAATGTTTATTGACTAGCTAAATTTGGATTCAGATTTCTCAAGTATCCTCCCTAGCTTTGCCAAGGCAAATCTTGCTTTCACCTTATCAAGAACCACACAGTATAAAGAAAAAACAAAAAACATAAAACCAGGCTGCATTTAGAGTCAGAGAGCTAGGTTCTCTGCTGAGTGACTGTCTCTGCGCCTGTTTCCTCTTCAGAAACACATAGATAAGAATGCTTGTGATACCTACCTTATAGGACTGTTGTGAAGAAAACACTGCGTAAATGGGAGCAATTACTGTCACTGCTTTTTATTCTGTCCCTTTGGTTGACGTTACTACCACCTCTGATGACTCGATAGATTCCAAAAGAAACTCAAAGTGGTGATTTGAAAACTAACACCTCATTGCCTCCCGATAAACTTCAAGGAACACATAAGCCTGCTAGGCTAGAGCTTAGAGATACCTCCCTCCACCACCACCCCACCCCAAAAAAGCTCATCATAGGCTGGTATTTTGTATTGGTCTGAAAGGTGATGCTTTTCAACTCCTCACTGAGCAGCCTTGTGATTTGAAGGGAAAAACTATGAATTCTCTGAGCCTCAGAATACCATCATTTATATATAAGATTCACAAAAACATAGCTAAGAGCCAAATGGAAGTAATATGAGATTATTTGTGCTACTTGCCACTCAGCTAGGGTTAATGATTTAGCATGAAAACAAGCCCAGGGAATTATAAAACACCTTCCTCTTTCTTACTTTTTCTCTTCCTTCCTTCCTTCCTCTTCTTCTTTCCTCTCATCGTTATTCAGTCATTTCAGTTGTGTCCAACTCTTCTTGACCCTATTTGGCATTTTCTTGGCAAAGATACTGGAACGGTTTACCCTTTTCTTCTCCAGCTCATTTTGCAGGTGAAGAAACTGAGGCAAAGAGGGTTAAATGATTTACCATGTGTCACACAGCTATTAAGCATCTGAGGCTGGATTTGAATTCAGGTCTTCCTGACTTCAGGTCTGGTGTTCTATCTACTGAGCCACCCAGCTGTCCTCTCTTTGTATCTTCCTTCATATCTTTCTTCCTCCTTTTTTTTCCTTTCATATTCTCTCTCTCTCTCTCTCTCTCTCTCTCTCTCTCTCTCTCTCTCTCTCTCTCTCTCTCTCTCTTTCTTCCTCCTCCTCCTCCTCCTCACCCAAGGTCAAAGTGTAGCAGCCACTCACAGGCTGATCCAAGTACTGATCATCATAGAAATTTTGATCTGCTCCATTTCAGAGTTGAACCACTTTATTTTTCCTAGGTAGCCTGATGACCCCTTCCTCTACAGGCTCACCATATTGATGCCAGATTTAGCATCAACACCTGATTGGCTTTAGCTCTAGTATGACTGGGAACTCCTGAGCTCGAGCATGCCCCACTCTCAGATTCCCCCAAGTAGCAAACATTACAGGTATGTGCCAGCACACCTGGTGATAGCTTATTTAAGGTTTACAAAATGCTTTCTTCCCAACAACTCAGTGTTGTAAACACTGCAAGTAAAGCCAACGTCAGAGTTAAGAATAGAATCATCCAGATAACCAGGCTCTAAGTCCAGCCAGAATTCTTTCCACTAAATCCCACTGCCTTATGTATACCTAAAAGAAAACAAGGGAGTTAACTAAAAGAAATAGACCCAGAGTCTCCTCCATTTCTCTTAGGCCCCTCTCTGTGGGTGTCCCTGGGACTATCTTGGGGAGGGCTGAGAAAGGATATGGGTTACAAGATACTCTAAAGGGGAGCTCAAAGGGAAGAAATGGGGGGTAGGTGGCAGTAAAGAGTGAGTAGAAGGAATTTTCACCAGAGGCAGTGAGTTCTCCCCTGCACTGAGCAAAAGCTAGATGCTCTCTTGTCAGAGATGTTGTTGAATGGATTCTTACGCAGGTCTAAGTTGGACCAACTGGTTTTTGAAGTCCCTTCCAATTCTGAGACTCTGGGAAAGAGAAAATACCCCCATTTCCCCACCTCAGCACCTGTCTTGTCTTGGCCCTAGGAGTTAATAGTCTCAGCAATCAATGTCCAGACTCAAAGATAGCTCTGATCTACTAGGGAAGTATTTTTGACAGTTTCTTGGAGGAAAGAAGGCAAGGAGGAGAAACAGAGCCAGGAGGGGCAGGTGACAAGATATGGAATCTGGTTAACAATGTGATCACCAGGAACCAGATGACAAAGGAAGAGCATTCCATTACCTGGAACATCCTTGAACATCCTGGTATCAATTAGTGGTGGGGGACAATTCTCTTGCTATCCAATAAGCTAAGTTCTAAGCATCCTGGGGGCTGAGAAAAAGGCTGTATAGATAGAACAATGATGTGGCAAGGGGTGCAGATAGCAGAAAGTGAGTGTGGGAGATAAGGTGAGCTCACAGGGATGGTCAAAGGTAACTGCCCCTTGGCACAGGGAGGGACCTGGAGGCCACCCAGAGGAGAGAAGGAGTTCACGTGGACAGGGCTGAGTTTCTGTGATTTTTTTCAGCATCTCCTGATACTGCTGCAGCTAAGGCCAACAGGGCAGCCAAGTGAGCTGCAGAGGGTACAGGAGGTTGAGGTCATGGGGCTGGATTTCTGATTGCTGGCCTGAGGCAGGAAGGAAGAGCCAGATCCCAAGCCTGTCTCACCCTTTGGGGAGCCACTCTGAGCTGAGTGGGAAAAGAACACAGGTCAGACAAGTCAGATAACTCTCCAAGGTTCTGTTCACAAGGACACTCACCTGAGAAGGGTCCAGACACACAGACAATCTCCCTCTCAGTCCATCCCCCCACAAAAGACTCACACACCCCCTTAGAGAATCTCAAGAGGCCAGAAGCATGACATCTCCAAAGTCCCAGAGTCCCTAAATCACCCAAGGTGCAAACAGAAAGAGACAAACTTAATCATCTCACCCTGAAAGCCAAGGTCCCTCCTCACCCAAGCACAGAGGTAAGATGTGACACCTTCTAGGTTGCTTACCAACACTCCAAGTCATTCACTGAGCTACATAGAGAAAGAAAGCATAGAAGTACACGAATGTTCTAAGCCTTCCAAAAGCCAAATCATCTATTCCCCCGATCTCTACCCCAAGCCCAGCCAAGATAGATGAGCCTCAATTAGATCCTGTTCAAAAGTCAATAAACACCTATTAACCACCACCTATGTGCCAGATATAGAGGTTCCACTGTCTTCCTCAGTCTCCTACAACTTTTAGAATCAGTAAAGTTATTCTACAGAGATTCTTTACCAGGGGTCCATGGATCCCTTTGATGGGGGGGGGAGGAATCCTTATTTTCACTAATCTTTGGTTTCTTCTGTAATATTGTGTATTTTATGTATTTAAAAACATTATTCTAAGATGTCCATAGGCTTCACCTGACTGACAAAGAGGTCCATACCATAAAAATACATTGAGGACATCTGCTCTGAGAAATCTCAATCTGTAATCCTGGCGGGGGGGGGGGGGGGAGAGAGAAAAAGAGAGTGAGAGAGAGAGAGAGAGAGAGAGAAGAGGAGGAGGAGGAAGAGGAAGAAGAAGAAGAGGAGGAGGAAGAGGAAGAAGAAGAAGAGGAGGAGGAGGAGGAGGAGGAGAGAGGAGAGGACAGGAGAGGAGAGGAGAGAGAGAAGTTCTATATATGGAGGTGGAAGGACCTGGGCTAAGGTACTGGCCCCCAAACACAACTACTCCAAGTCTTAAAATTCCTTTCTCTACAATGGGAAAGAGCAATACCATCACCTCACCATCACCAATACCTCATAGGAGTTATAGAATTTCAGAGTTGGAAGGGACCTCAGTAGTGACCTCTACAATCTCCTTCACTATCTACCCAACAAATTAAGTAATTTAACTTTGTCTTTGTATCCATTTACTCAACAGGTTAAGTAATTCAGTCTTTATGTCCGTGTAGCCAACAAGTTAAGCAATCCATTCTTTGTGTTAAGTCTTCCAATGATTGGTAAGCCATTGCATCCTGAAGCAAGTTAGATTTAATTGTTGGGAAATGTTTCTTAAAGTAGAGCCCAAGTTGGGGTGTGCTGGAGCCAGGTCAAACTTGAGTTTGGGACCCAGTTGTTAAATTTTTAGGGTAAGTATTTACACTTTGGAAATCAGCGAACACTATAAATCAGGAATTGATTTATTATTTTGTTGATTGTCTAGCCTTAGGAAAGTGATGGAGAAAATGTTAAAGATGTAGATGAAACTGAAAAATGTGTCTTGTACTTTTTTTAGGAAAGACCAAATATTATCAACACACCCCTGATGTCCAAATCTGCCTCTTTGTACCCAGAGCTCCTGGTTCTACCTTCTAGGGTCAGGAAGAACAAGGGCATCCTCTTCCACATAGACCTTCAAGACGTCTATCTGGAAAAATAAAAGGTCAAGAATATCAAGGGAATTAATGGGGAAAAATGCAAAGGAAGGTGACCTAGCTTTACTGATCTCAAACTGTATTATAAAGGGGTAACCATAAAAACTATGTGGTACTAGCTAAGAAATAGGGTGGTGGATCAGTGGAATAGATTAGGTACACAAGACATAGTAGTAAACGACCTTAGTAACCTAGTATTTGATAAACCCAAAGACCCCAACCTCTGGGATAAGAACTCACTTTTTGACAAAAACTGCTGGGAAAACTAGAAAACAATTTGACAAAACCAGGTATAGACCAACATCGTACACCATTTGCAAGATAAGGTCAAAATGGTTACATGACTTAGAGATAAAGTGTGATACTTTAAGCAAACAGAGAAGAGAAGAATTTATTACCAAACAAGAGATAGAGAGTGTTACAAGACATAAAATGGATAATTTTGATTATATTAAATTTAAAAAGCTTTTACACAAACAAAACCAATGCAACCAAGATTAGAAGGAAAGTAGAAAGCTGGGAAACAATTTTTACAGTCAGTGTCTCTGATAAAGGCCTCATTTCTCAAATATATAGAGAATTGAGTCAAATTTATAAGAATACAGACCATTCCCCAATTGATAAATGGTCAAACAGGCAGTTTTCAGATGAAGAAATCAAAGCTATCTCTCATCATATGAAGAAATGCTCTAAATCACTCTGGATTAGAGAAATGCAAATCAAAATGACTCTGAGGTGCCACCTTACACCTATCAGATTGGCTAATATGACAGAAAAAGAAAATGATAAATGTTGGAAAGAATGTGGGAAAACTGGGACACTAATGCACTGTTGGTGGAGTTGTAAACTGATCCAACCATTCTGGAGGGCAATTTGGAATTATGCCCAAAGGGCAATCAAACTGTACCTACCCTTTCACCCAGCAATACCACTACTAACTCTATATCCCAAAGCGATCATAAAAAGGGGGAAAGGACCTATATGCAAAAACATTTGTAGCAGCTTTTTTTGTAGTGGCTAAAAAGTTGGAAATTAAGGAGATGCTCATCAGTTGAGGAATGGCTGAACAAGCTGTGGCATATGAATGTAATGAAATACTATTGTGCAATAATAAATGATGAGCAGGCAGATTTTAGAAAAACCTGAAAAGTCTTATATGAACTGATGCTGAGTGAAATAAGCAGAACCAGAACATTGTACACAGTAACAGCAATAATGTGTGATGATCAATGATGAATGACTTAGCCCCTCTCAACAATACAATGATCCAAGACAATTACAAAAGATTCAGGATAGAAAATGCTGTTGACATCCAGAGAAAGAACTGATGAACTTTGAATGCAGATGAAAGCATACTGTTTTCACTTTTTTTCATGATTTTTTCCTTTTGGTCTGTTTCTTCTTTTATAAAATGACTAATATAGAAATACATTTTACATGATTGCATATATATATATATATACATGTATATGTAAAACCTATATCAACTTGTTTACCATTTTAGGAAGACAAGAGGTGAGAGGGGGACAAAAATTTGGAACTCAAAATTTTATTAAAATGTGTGTTAAAAATCATCTTTACATATAATTTGAAAAAAATACTATAAAAAAGACTTCTTTTATCCTTAGTTTGTGATATGAACTCAAAGACTTCCATCACCATCTTGCTTTGCATAGATCCCTGGAACACTTCATTGTAGACCTCCTTCCAAGGTGATATCTTTCAGGATTATACTCAACTTTGCTGGATAAGTTATTCTTGGATGCAATCCCGGCTCTTTTGCTCTTTGAAATATAATGTTCCAAGACCTATGGCCTTTTAGAGTAGATGCTGCTAAGTCTTGTGAAATCCTGACTATATTTTCATAGTATTTAAACTGTTTTTTTCTTGTTCCTTGCAATATCTTTTCCTTAACCTGGGAGTTTTGAAACTTGGCTATGATATTCCTGTAAATTTTCCTCCTAGGATCTCTTTCAGGTGGTGAACTATAGATTTTTTTCTATTTCTACTTTACCCTCTTGTTCTAGAACTTCAGGACAATTTTCCTTATTAATTTCTTGTAGTATTGCATCCAGATTCTTTTTTTGATCATAACTTTCAGGTAGCCTGGCCATTCTTATATTGACTTTCCTCCATTTGTTCTCCAGATCATTTGTTTTTCTAACGAGATGTTTCACATCCTCTTCTATTTCTTCCAGTTTTATTATTTTTTGCATCTTATAACATCCTCTGATTCCCCTTGCCCAAATCTAGTCTCAAGAAGTTGTTTTATTCCTTCAGATTTTAAGTAGGCAGAGTAGGTCAGAAATTTCCAGGATCTCCAGATTTTCTCCACAAACAGAGAAAATCACCATGAAATGAATGTAGAGCAGCAAAACTAAAGGAGTAAAGCAGTTGTCCTCCTAAGACAACTTGAGAGGACCTCAGAAAAGACAGGGCCTCAAGAGGCTGAGATTTGGCTGGGTAGACACTTACAGGCCTACTCCACTGAGTCAACAAATAGTAAGCCCTGGAGCAGCTCTGTCAGGAAGCAGACTAGACCTCAAGAAATTTCACCTCAACTTTCACCTCACTCACAGCCTCAAGAAATTTCACCTAACAGCCTCAGAAACTTACTTTTACTTCACAAACTTTCATCTAAGGACCAGAAGATGGCTGAGTTGGGGAAGATTGCTGACCACCCTCCAACCCACCACCACCAACCCTGCTGTTTCTGGAAGCCAGGCCTAGCAGCGCTAACCAAAAGTGATCCTGGGCTGAGGCTATGGGCAAAGAGGAACAAGCACACTCCCATTGAGTGTGGTACCACAGGGAGCAAGAACATTTTTGGGACAGAGTGGTGGGAGCTCTGACTGTGGCTTAGGGGAGAAAAGGAGTCCCTGAGGTTGAGTTCCTGGACAGAATTCAGTAAGGATGACTTGAGACCTATAACAACATCACCTACAACTCAAGATTAAAACTTGATTATAATAAAAATAAAACAAAATTATATTTAAAAATTAAATTAAATTAAAAAGTCAGTAAGCAAAGGAAAAAGAACTTTGGTGTAAAAGAAATCTGGGTTCATATTCAGAGGAAGATAGGAGGTTAAAAAAATTCACTCCTACCTCAAAGAGAAACATCAAATGGTCACAAGCCCAAAAAGAGTTCTTAGAAGACCTTAAAAAGGAATTCAAAACTCAAATAGAGATTGAGAGAAAATTAGGTAAAAAAGAAAAAGAAAAGCAATCCAAGAAAATTATGAAATGAGAGTTAATCAATTGGAAAAAGAGGTATAAAATCTTAAGGAAGGAAACAACACCACTTACGATCACTCTTGGAATCTAGCAAGTTGACTGATTCCAAATCTACTCCTTTTGCAGTTTCCAGAGTTTCTCCCTCAAACACCCATTTCTGTGCATTCTGGGATTGCTGGACCTTGAAAACACAATTACAGCATTATTATTGAGCCCAGTTCTCTCTACTTTTAAAACAACATAGAGATTTTATCAAACATTTTGCTAAAGTATATGTAGCAATGAAAAATGCTATCCACCTACAGATAGAGAACTGATGGAATCTGATTGCAGATTGAAATATATTTTTTTCTTTATTTTGTTAGCTCTCCCCCCACTTTGAATATGGCTAGTGCAGAAATATGTTGTATGAATACATACATATATAGGGTACCATATTTCTTACCCTCTCGATAGATGGGGGAGGGTAGAGGGAGGGAGAAAATTTGAAAACTGAAAATAAGTAATATTTTTATATTTTTAATTAATTAATTTATTTTTAGTTTTCAACAATCACTTCCATAAGCTTTCAAGTTTTAAATTTTCTCCCCCTCCCTTTCCACCTCCCTCCCCAAGACAGCGTGCAATCTGATATAGGCTCTACCTATACATTCTTATTAAACATATTTTCACATAAGTCATGTTGTAAAGAAGAATTAGAACCAATAGGAGGAACCACAAGAAAGAAGAAACAAAACAAAACAGAGGAAAAAAAAGAACAAATAGTATGTTTCAATTGGCATTCAAATTCCACAGTTCTTTCTCTGGATGTGGATAGCATTTTCCATCATGAGACTTTTGGAGATGTCTTAGATTCTTGTATTGCTGAGAAGAGCTAAGTCTCATCAAAGTTAGTCATCGCACAACATAGCTGTTACTGTGAACAATGTTCTCCTGGTTCTGCTCACTTCACTCAGCATCAGTCCATACAAGTCTTTCCAGGTTTTTCTTATAGCACAATAGCATTGCATTACATCTATATGCCACAACTTATTCAGTCATTCCGCAATTGATGGGCAACCCCTCAATTTCCAATTCTTGGCCACCACAAAAAGAGCTGCTATAAATATTTTTGTACATATGGGTCCTTTTTGCATTTTTATAATCTCTTTGGGATACAACCCTAGAAGTGCTATTGCTAGGTCAAAGGGTATGCACATTTTTATAGTCCTTTGGGCATAGTTCTAAATTGCTCTCCAAAATGGTTGGATCAGTTCACAACTCCACCAACAATGCATTAGTGTTCCAATTTTCCCACATATTCTCCAACATCTATCATTTTCCTGTTTTATCATGTTGGCCAATCTGATAGGTGTGATGTGGTACCTCGGAGTCATTTTGATTTGCCTTTCTCTAATCAGTAATTATTTAAAGCGTTTTTTCATATGACTATAGATAGCTTTAATTTCTTCATCTGAAACCTGCCCATTCATATCCTTTGACCATTTATCAATTGGGGAATGACTTGTATTTTTATAAATTTTACTTAGTTCTCTATATTAGAGTTTTTAAAAGCAAAAAATAATGATAATCAAATAAAATCTATGTAAACTCTACCTACTATAGCTTCTTCCCCACCCTTCCCCATTCTAAGGGTTTATAAATCTTAAACCACTAAAAAAATGATTACTAACGAACTCACAATGTACTGAGGAAGTGTGGGATGCACGTAAATGAGCAGTAAATTAGTAAATAACAAAATGCTATAAGAATTAGGAGAGAGACAATTCTACCTGGGAAGAGCAGAAAAGGCTTCATGGAGGAGGTGATTAGTCTGAAGGACTGGAAAGATGACACTGATACCAACAGAAATACAGAATTTGGGGAGAGCACAGATTTAGGAAGAAGATAATAAGCTCAGTTTGAGACCCATTGAGATTGAGCTATGCCTATGAGTCATTCATGTGGGAACATCCATTAGACCGCTGACATAGGGCTGGAGCTCCAGAAAACTCAGAGAGGTGGTAACTGAAGCCAACCAAGATTACCAAGACAGAGACTATGGAGAGAGGACAAGAGGGGAAGGGAGTCCTACCAACAAACAGAAGGACGAAGGAGGTGGGGAAATGGAGGTTCAGAGAACTCGTGCCATAGAATTATGGAATACCAGAGCTGGAAGGAACCTTAGAAACATCTTATCCAACCCTTTCTTTCCCCAGATGAGGGGATTGAGGCCCAGAGAGGTCAAAGAATTTGCCCAAAGTCACACAAATGGAGGTACCAGGCCCAATTTCAAATTGTGACCATCTGCACGCCTTTGAACATTGGAGATGTCCTCCTTTTCAGACTCACCCTAAGCTCACTTATTCTCTTCTCCTTCCAGAAGCTTCTAATAGGTGGCAATTTCAAAGTCTAGCCCCAGCTTGACACTCATCAGCTCCTGGTAGGCCATATTCCATTTTGCCTTCTGGAGTTCACCCTCCAGTCAAGCCAACTTGCCCAGGGCACTGCCAAGGATGCCCTCACCAAACTGCTCAGACTGGTCTTTGGTTCCACCCAGTCTGGAGTGCTGGGGATGCAAAGTAGACTGAGGGTGGGAAACCACTGGTTCTTCAGCTCCCATTTCCACCATCTGCAATGACCTAGTACAGCCCTTAGTCATAGGATGTGGAATGAAGGTCCTTTCTCTCATCCACCTAGTTAGTAACATCTTCTCCTTCAGAGCCTATGAACAATTGGACCACTTTGTGTTGTCACTCTCTAATGCAATTATTGGGACAGCTAGGTGGTGCGGTGGATAGAGCACTAGGCCTGGAATCAGGAAGACTCCTCTTTCTGAGTTCAAATCTAGCCTTGGACACTTAATAGCTGTGTGACCCTTGGGCAAGTCCTTTTACCCTGTTTGCCTCAATTTCCTCATAAGTAAAATGAGCTGGAGAAGGAAATGACAAACCCCTCTAGTATCTTTGCCAAGAAAACCCCAAATGGGGTCACGACTAAAAATGACTGAACAACAAAAATGCATTTATCAAAGGATAAGTATATTATAACTCTCTGTGGAGTGATGGTGTATTATACCCATCTGTACAGGTATCTTGCTAGACTGAAAGTCCATGGACCCATCTCAGATACTTACCCTAGAGATAAGACTGAGTCTTATCTAAACTTTCTATCTCTCCCAGTGCTTAGCAGTTCTCTGGTCATAGTAGGTACAACATTGTTGGGCTGAGCATGGTGGTACACACTTATAATTCCTACTACTGAGGGAATTTGGTAAGATTGGGGCTGGTGGATCCTTGGAGCTCAGGAGTTCTGAGCTGCAGTAGAGATAACAACCTGACACAAAGCCTGACACCAATATGGTGAGCTCCCAGGAAAGAAGGGCCACCAGGACCTCCTAAGGAGGGGCAAACTGGCCCAAGTCAGAGACTTCCAGGCTGATGAATAGTGAATGTGATCTGGCCTGTGAGTGGCCACTGCACTTCCAGCATGGACAAGGCAGAAAGAGCAAGCCTCAAAGAACACAATAAAGAGCACAGTGACTGACACATAGTTGGTGCTTACTGAATGATTATTGATTGATTGTTGAACTCAAATAACAATTAGGGGTTGTTTGTGGTTAAAGGGGAAAGAGTACAATTATGCAGACTGGGAAAGCCAAAGTTCCTCTAGCACAGAGGTTCTTAGCACAGTCTGGTGAAACCTTCTCAGAATACTGTTTTTAAATGATTTCAATAAAAGTAAATAGAATTCCAAAGGACACCAAAAGTTAGTGAAAATAAAGATTTCATGTTTTTCCCATGTAAGATCATGAATTTCCCCCACCATCTATCAATGGATCCCTTTTACCCTTTGGGGTTCCATGGACCACAGGTTAAAAAAAAACCCTACTGGGATAGCTAGGTGATGCAGTGGATAGAGCACTGGCCCTGGAGTCAGGAGGACCGCAATTAGGGTTCAACTCCAGCCTCAGATACTACACTTACTAGCTGTGTGACCCTGGGCAAGTCACTTAAGTCCAATACTTTGCAACAAAAATATAAAATATAATAAAAAATTTTAATTTTTAAAAACTCCACTTTAGAAAGAACCGAGCTGAGCTTCCTGCTACTCGTATCAAATTTGTCCAAGGAAGGGAGCTACAAAAATCAGGGGATCCTGAATCTACACAACTCCTGCCACTTCATTGATAAGAGATGACCAGAAAATATAACGCAAAATTCGATAATCCACATTTATACATGAAGTTGCTTCTTAACGGAGCCAGATGCACCCCTGTGCAGGATACAGCAACATACCAGACATAGACAGGTAAGCACACATCTATATACCTGGAACTATGCACACACAAGAGCAAATCTATGGTATGTAAGCATTCAGAAATATGTACAGAATACATGTTTAAAGAGCATACATATGTGCATGTGTTTGCATAGATAGAGAAAGCATATATGAAGTGCTTACTCTATGCTGGGCACTATACTTAACACTGGAGATGCAAATGTAAGCAAACAAATACATGTGCTAGCATTATACAAATATGCAACACAGAACATATGTGGGTATGTGTACACACATATACACACACCTGTATATATTTGCATTGTATAAAGCAAGTAAACAGTTACATTGTACAGTTGTTTACACTTGTGTATGCCCAGGTAGGCATATACACATACATGGATAATTATGGGTGTGTGGACATACATACACATGTGTACACACTAAACTGTCACCTTTCTCTGGACCACCCTTCCTTTATAGGTGGCCAAGAACCCAGCTGGATTATAGGAAGGGTGAGAAGAAGGGATGCCCCCATCCCTACAGACACTTTGCAAAATGCAATCCCAGATGAAGTGGAGAAGTCCCTGCCTGTGAGAAGACATGCCTCCCTCTTTCTTGGTGCTGCCCACCTGGCCTATGAGCCACTGAATGGCCTGGTTAAGCTTATTAAGCTCTTCCTCATTTTGATGCAAGTTCTTGCTCGGCCTCCACGGGCTACCTTTCATGTTCTCACACTACCCGGATGAGAGGTCAGGGTAGACAGAGGCAGGAGAACATGAGGAGGGCAATTTTTAGAGCAATGGATCTGGAGTCAAAACATCTGACTTCTAGACTCAATTTTCTCATCTGGAAAATGGTAATTATGCCATCTCCCTCACTACCTCCTGAGGTTGTTGGAAGAACTATAGCCCATAATCAATATGAGTGGGCTTTGGAAAGTATAAGGGGCTGAGCCACAAATAAGATTATTGTGATCTATTTATCTCTTTTCTCTCCCACTGTCCAACAACACTACCACCCCCATCAGTCAGCCCCTGGGTCAGTCCCCAGACCCCTTAGGTCAGACCCAATAATTCAGGAAGTAAACCTATCCCACAACTGAAGATGTTGTCTAAGGAGAAGGGCAAGGATCCAATGAGCTATGCCTGGAGGTGTAGCTGAGGGCCATACATGTGTATGAAATCCAACGCAAGTTGCACACAAAGAAATTGTCTCATGAATTTGACCCTTGTAAATCATCTCTTCCACAGTAAGTGTCCCTGTTGGCCTGCTGAGCCTGGATGGATGCAATGACCCAATTACTATTGAGTTCTTGGCATAGAGGCTGAAGCCCTGTCCAATTTTCCTCTCCTAAACACAAAATCTCTTTGTGGAGGAGGTTGTTTACAAGGGTCAAACTCATGAGACAAGTTTCCTGTGCTCAGCTTGCCCTGGACTTCACACACACAGCCTGGGGATACCAGAAAAGACAAACAAAGCATAGCAATCATCAAACTCTTACACTATAGGGAAATGGTTGAGGAGAAGAGGCTGTCTACACTAACCTGGGTGGGGGGAGTACTTTTCTTGGCAGAAGTTGAGGGCAAACTTGGTATCTAAAGACTGGAAATAGATCTTCTTACCCATCCTTCCCCACCCCACCTCCACCCCCAAAAAAGTCTTGGCTTGTATAGCTATGTAGGTGAATTTCAATCAGCTTCCCAATCCACCTTCCATCTAACTATTAGGAGTGTAGACACAGCTGAACATGTTTGTAACAGGCTGGTTCCAAAAGTACTAGGCTGGGGTCTCCCCATCACCCCTTTTTCATCCAGCCAACAATGTAGACATGTCCTACCATGATGGCAAGAGCAGGAATCTTCTCCAATCTTCTTTCTAAGCTCCCAGTGCAGGGCTACTGGCCAAGGATCTCCTAGAATCCCTGTCTCCCAGAGGGGCCTGAGCCCTATCCCAACTCCTTTCTAGGACCATGGTGATCTCACCTTGTTATAATCCCAGGATTCTACCAAAGCTGGGCAGCAGTTATTGGCTTTCTAAACCTGGATGGGAACAATGACCCAATCATTGTTGAACTCCTGGCTGCTGTCTTTTGGTTCAAATTCACTGTGACAGAGGGTACATCATGTGAAAAAAATATTTGGCAAATGTCTTTTATAGAATGGTACTGTGCCAGACTCTGGTAGGGAAATCAGGGAAAAACAAAGGACAAAATCCCTGCCTTTAAGAAGCTTACAGTCAATTTAGGGAAACAAAATAACCTTTAGAATAGTGAAAGATGACAAGATCTGGCTTTGAGTCCTGGCTCTAATACCTTTTAGCTGAGTGACTGTGGGCAAGTCACTTAACCTCTATTTCCTCACCTATAAAATGGGCATAAGTATACTTGCCCTACCTACACTCAAAGGCTTGTATATGAAAGCACTTTGTAATCATACAGTCCTCAATAAATGTAAACTATTATTATAATTTTTATTAATATGAAGAGTGATAAAAAACTGGACAGAATCAAGTACAAAACTATTTATTAAAAGTCCTATGTGTTATAGAAATTATAAATCAAGGGAAGATAATTATGGTGTAATTATGTAATCGAGAAAGGTTTGATGGGAGTAGGCAAACTAGACAAAAGCTTAAAAAGAAGCCAGACAAAGAGGAGGGGGAAGGGAATCCCAAGAAGGATGTATATGGAAGTAAAAAATAGGAGTGTGGTGTATATATGGGGAACCAGGGGAGGGGACTGGCCTCCATTGAAAGAGAGTAAGTACATTGGAAAGCAATGGGAATTAAGGTTAGAGAGAGAAAATGGTACCTGTTTCTGAGGACCCTTGAATGTCATAATTTAGAGAACAGGACTTAAAAACATATAACTCAAGATTGTGGATTAGAAGGATCTACTCAGCTGAACTCTCTCAACATTCTCCTCCAAATAACTTTAGAATAATGCCTCAAATCAATTTTGGGAGTGGCAGTGTCAACAAAAGGTCAAGGTGAGACATTTTTCCAGCTTAAGAAAACTTGGGAGGTTGGCAGGAGAGGTCTGAGGTGAAGGCCTGTCTGGAGCACACACATGCAACAGCAGAGATTCAGGAGATTTCAGTCCAGATATGGCAAGAGGGATCAGACAACTGGTCAGTAAGAGATCACAAGCGACCCTTTTATAGCACTGGCTAGAGCTTATACTGAATGGTAACTCTCTTGCCCATATGCAGTTCTGCATAGAAGTTCTAGGGTAGAGAGGAGCATTTGTGGTCTGTCACAAGGAAGCAAAGGCCCTGGTCAAAGCTCCAAGGTAGAGAGGAACACTACCACCTACTGCTGCAGAAGAACAGGGGACCTGGTCCCAGTTCCAGGGCCAAGGGGAGTGCTAGTGTTTGCAGCTACAGGAGACTATGGGTCTTTCCTGGGTAAAGACCAGAGCACACACCAGGAGAGCAGTGGCCATACCTCTCCCCAGATCACACCACCTTGGAATCACTGAAAATTTGCAGACCCCTAGAACTAGCTCTGAAAAAAGCCTAAAGTTTGGAACAGGGTCTCCTCACCCTGAGGGGAGTGGAGCCCAACTTTAACACAAAGTTCAAGGGGGCAGCTAGGTGGTGCAGTGGATAGAACACCAGTCCTGGAGTCAGGAGGACCTGAGTTCAAATCCTGCCTCAGACACATAACACTTACTAGCTGTGTGACCCTGGGCAAGTCACTTAACCTCAATTGCCTCACCAAAAAAAAAAAACAACAACAACAACAACAAAAACCCATAAAGTTCAAAGTAAATAAATGGTCTAAAAAATGAACAAAAAACAAAAAAAACATCTTGACCATAAGAATCTACTACAGTGGAATGACTAAGACACAAACTCAGAAGACTACAATAGGAAAAGAGCTACAACCAAAGCCTCAAAGAAAAATGGCAACTGAACCCAAGTCCAGCAAGAATTTCTGGAAGAGTTAAAGAAATAGATAAACATGATAGAGGAAAAAAATGGGAAAAGAAAAGAGAGCAATGCAAGAAAATTATAAAAAGAGAATTAACAGCTTGATAAAAGAGGAACAAAAAAAAATTGAAGAAAATAACACCTTAAAAAACAGAATTGGCCTAATAGTAAAAGATTTACAAAAATTCACTCAAGAAAAGAACTCCTTAAAATGCAGAACAGGCCAAATGGAAAATGAGGTACAAAAGTTCACAGAAGAAAATAATTCCTTAAAAATTAGAATTGGATAAGTGAAAGCTAATGACTCCATGAGACATCAAGAAATAAAAAAGTCAAAAGAATGAAAAAGTAGAAGAAAACATGAAATATCTCCTCAGAAAAACAATCAACCTAGAAAAAAGATTGTGGAGAGATAATTTAATTGGACTACCAGAAAGACATGATAAAAAAAAAAGTGTAAGCATCATTTATAATTTCAAGAAATTATAAAGGAAAACTGCTCCTATATCATAGTTCTAGATGGTAAAATAGAAATTGAAAGAATCTACCAATAACTTCCTGAAAGAGATCAAAAAATGAAAACTCCCAGGAATATTATAGACAAATTCCAGAGTTCTCAGGTCAAGGAGAAAATATTGCAAGCAGCCAAAAAGAAACAATTCAATTATGGAGCCACAGTCAGGATCACACAAGATTTAGTAGCATCTATCTTAAAGGAGCAAAGGATTTAGAATATGATATTCTAGAAAGCAAAGGAGCAAGGATTACAACTAAGAATAACCTACCCAGCAAAACTAAATATAATCCTTCAGGAAGAAAAATGGATATTTAATGAACTAGAGGCTTTTTAAGCATTCCTGATGAAAAGACCAGAACTGAATAGAAAATTTAACATTTAAACACAAGACTAAAGAGAAGCATAAAAAGGTAAACATGAAAGAGAAATCATAAGGGACTCATAAGGTTAAACTGTTTACATTCTTATACGAAAAGATGATTCATGTAACTCCTTATCATTATTAGGGCAGTTAAAAGGAGTTTATATAGACAGAGGACATGGGTATGACTCAGTTATGTTGGAATGATCTCCCCAAAATAATGAAGGGATGAGAAAGAGGGATGCACTGGGAGAAGGGGGAAGGGAGAGGTAGAATGGGAAAAATTTTCTCACATAAAAGATGAGCACAAGGAACAGCTTTTACAATGGAAGGAAAAATGGGGGGTTGGGCAATGCTTGAACCTTACTCTTGTTGGAATTAGTTCAAAAAGAGAAGAATACACACACACACATACACACTCAATCGGGTATAGAAATTTATCTTACTCAATAGGGAAATCTGAAGGGAAAAGGATAAGAGGAAGGAAGGAGGATGATAAAAGGGAGGGTGGATATTAACGGAGGTGGTAGTTAGATGCAAAACATAGGCTCTTGAGTAGGGATAGGATAAAAAGAGAGAGAAGAAGAAACAGAAGAAAAAAGGATGGAGGGAAAAACAGTAATTATCACTGAGAATGTGAATGGCATGAGTTCACCCATAAAATGGAAGCAGATAGCAAAATGGATTAGAACTCAGAATCCAACAATATGTTGTTTACAAGAGGCACACTTGAAACAGAAAGACACACAAAGTTAAAATAAAGGACTGGAACAGAATTTAGTATGTGTCAGCTGAAGTAAAAAAGGCAGGGATAGTAATCATGACCTCAGACATAGCAAAAGCAAAAATTGACCTAATTAAAAGGGTTAATCAGACAAACTACATTTTGCTAAAAAGGTACCATAGACAATAAAGTAATATCAAAAAATAAAAATATCAAAAAACAAAGTAACATCAAAAAATTAGCAAGTTTCTCTGATAGAGACCTCATTTCTCAAATATATAGAGAAGTGAGTCAGATTTATGCAAGTAAGAGCCATTCCTCAATTGATAAATGGTCGAAGGATACAAACAGTAGTTTTCAGAAGAAATCAAAGCTATCTGTGAAAAATATGTTCTAAATCACTACATATATGTGAAAAAATGCTCTACATATGAAAAAATGCTCTAATCACTATTGATTAAAGAAATGCAAATTAAAACACCTCTGAGGTGCCACCTCACATCTATCAGAAATGACAAATACTGGAGGAGATGATGGAAAATAGGAACATTAATGAACTGTTAGTGGAGTAGTAAAGTGGAGAATGATTTGAAACTATTCCTCTGCCCCAGCAACACCCTACTAGGTCTGTTTCCCAGAAAGAGTAAAGTAAAAGGAAAAGGACTTATATATACACAAAAATGTCAGCTCTTTTTGTAATGACAAAGAATTGGAAATTGATGGTGTGCTCATCAACTGGTGAGTGGCTGAACAAATTGTGGTATATGATTGTGATGGAGTATTATTGTGCTATAAGAAATGACAAGGGAGGTGATTTCAGAAAAACATGATAAGATCTATATGAGCTGATACAAAATGAAGTGAGAAGAACCAGGAGATCAGTGTGAACAGTAACAGCAATGTTGTAATGATGATCAACTATGAAAGACTTGGCTATTCTGATCAATTCAATGACTCAAGGACTCTTTTCATGATGAAAAAATGCTATCCACCTCCAGAGAGAGAACAAATGAAACCTGAGTGTAAATTGAAACATAATTTTCTCACTTTCTTCACTTATTTTCTTTTTTTTGCAATATGGCCAATGTAGAAATATGTTTTGCAGGATATCAAATGTATAATTGATATCATATTGCTTGCCTTTACATTTTTGGGGGGAGAGAGTAGGAGAGAAAGACAGAATTTGGAATTCAAAATTTAAAAAGAAAAGAATGTTAAAAATAAATAATAAATTGGAAAAAACAACAACAGCATATAACTGTAGAATATCAGAAGTAGATAGAACCTTAGAGATCATCTAACCCACTCAGTTCATTTACAGGTAAGAGTCACATGTAGCTAGTAAGTATCAAGAACAGATTTGAAGGCAGGTCGACATCTCTGGGTGTTCTTTCACAGCCTGAGGGAATATTGGTGAGGAGAACAGAATCCCCCCCACAGAAACAGAAAGGTAAAGAAGCACAAGATCTCAAAGTTTGGTTTCCCCTCTTTGCCTAATGACCTCATGCTATCTATACAAGAAAGGCAAAGTAGGGTAGGGGCAAAAGTACTCATCAGGCTATGCCAATAATCTATTTTTAGGATGGAATGTGCCCCCAGAATGCTGCCAGTCATTGACATTTACCTCCACAGGTATCCACTCTCTAGGAACAGATCTTCCAGGAGTGGATCCTACAGAGATCACCACAGCTGACAGCCTCTCTTGAGGTGTTCACATCCATTGAAAGGTGGAGGTAGGAAATGGGCAAAGCCAGTAAGCAGGGTTGGGAGGTGTCTGTAGCCTATGAAGACAAAACTTCTGCCTACCTAGACTATTCCCAGTGGGTCTCTCCTCTTCATCCTTGGCTCACAATGTGTGCCAACCAGGTAGCTATTCTTAGAACATCCTCCCTCCCTCTCAATTCTTGTCAAGTTCCTACATTTTTAAAGCCTAACTCAAATACTATCTCATCAAATATTATCTTGCCTGTCTCCCAGGACCTCCTCTAGGTCTAATTAGAGATTTCATTATTTTACAGCTGAGAAAAATAGCTAGTATTTAGTTTGCAAGGTTCTTTATGTATTTTTACTCTCTTGATCCTCACAACAACCCTGTAAAGTAGGTGCTATTGTTACCATGTTTTACAGATGACTAAAGAAACTGAGAGAGATTAAGTGAGTGCAACAAGGTAAACATTGGAAGTGCCCTTAAACCTGAGTTTTAAATGTTTGTCCCTAGAGCTCTGGGTTGGTGGTTGGTGGTGGAGAGTTTATTAGAAGAGCCTGACCTCTCTCTTCAGATGTCAGGGTATGTTCAAGATTGAACCGTATCTTCATGCAGAGGTCCAAAGCTTAGAAAAGTTCCTTAGTGGGAGAGTAGTAAGTGTAAGTGTCCTGGGTAAGTGTGCCAGCCCCCTAGACCCAGTAATGGTTCTTTGCATATTTATTCATTTGACATTATACATATCTTTGCCATTGCAACTCCCTGTAATATTTCAGTCCCTGATCAAAACTCTCCAGTGGCTTCCCAGTGATTCAGTTCAGCAAGCCTCATTAAACACTGACAAATGTGTAGGATACTGTGCTAGGCACTAGGGATACAAGGATTAAAAAGAAAACAGCCTCTGCCTTTAACAAGTTTACATCCTACTGGTTGATTCAACATGAAAATACAAAATTATATACAGTAAATGTAAAATAATTTGTCCTGAGGTAGGGGCAGGACTAACCACCCAGAGAATAAAGAAGGGTTTCATGTAGGAGGTAACACCCAAGCTGAGCCATAAAAAGAGCTAGGGATTTCAAGATATGGAGGTTAAGGAGAGAGAGCATTCAAAGCATGGGGCTTGTGTAAATCAATTGATCAACCATCCAGTCACCAAGCATTTATTAAATGCCTACCATGTGCCAGGTACTGGCTAGGTACTGGGGACACAAAGACCATTTTATGATATTTCATAATTTAATGAAGTTGGTCATTGAGAGGGCAATGGTACCCTGGACTAGGGAAATGGCAGTTCCGTTGTACTCTGCCCTGGTCAGATCAGATCTAGAGTACTAGGTTCAATTCTGAGAATGAAGTTTTAGGAAGGACATAGATAAACTGGAGGGTGTCCAAAAGAGAGCAGGCAGGATGTGAGGGGTCTCTGGTTAATGCCATATAGAGGTTGCTTAGAGGAAATGGAGATGTTTAGCTTGGAGAAGATTTAATGAGGGTATGATTTCTATCTTCAAGTATTTGGAGGACTGTCATATAAAAGAAGGAATGAATTTGCTTTTCTTGCCCCCAGAGGATCAGCAGGTGAAAACTGCAGAGTGCACTTAAGTTTGTGGCAAGGAAAAACTTCCTAGCAATTGGAACTTTCCAAAAGATGGAATGAGGTGCCTCCAAAGGCGTTGTTTCTTCCTCACTGGAGGGCTTTAAGCAAAAGCTGAATGACTATTAGTTTGGTAAGTTTTAGAGAAGATTTTCATTTAGATAAATGTAACTTAGATTAGATATCCTCCAAGGTCCCTCCCAGCTCTGAGATTCTGGGATTCTATGACATTTTATTAGCTCATGGACAGGGGCATGCTGGTACGTGTTGAACAACTGGATCTCCCTCTCCTAAAACATACTGGTGACACATTAAATTTAATCCTCATTATTAACATTTCCTCCATCACTTTATTAAGTTTAGAACATCAACAAAACAATTAATCAAGCCCTGATTTGTAGCATTTGTCAGTTTCTAAGGTGCAAATTCTCACACTGAAAATTTAACCAGCTGTAGAGCCCAAATAAGTTGGCTGCAGCTTGTACAAGCTGTCCCTGCTTATGAACAGCTAAAACCCTTAGACCCTTTCCAGGTCTTTATCACCTATGCTGATATTACCATCTGTTTATTTCTGCTCCTTGCTAATATCTCATTTGAATCCTTTATGCTTCAGTCTCTTTCCTCTCAATGGGAAGAAGTAAAAGCAATAACAGGCCCAAAGAGAAAAACAGAACAAAAGAAAAATACAGCAAATATCATTCACTCTTGCTAGGGATGCTCTCTGTAATGACAGTGCAATGGGGAGAGAGAACAAATGAAGAGCAAAGAAATTTTTTTGGAGATAGAATCTTCTCCTTCGCCCCCTACAGCAAAACTTAAAACTATCTTCAACAGGACAGAATTGAGGGAATAGCAATGATCTAAAACTAAAAGGAGTCAGATTAGATCATAGCTGGAGAAAGGAAATGGTTCTTAGGTTGGACTTTGATAGAGGATTTCCTAGACACCTGGGATGGGAGGTTCTAGGATAAGGAACAAGAGTGGCAATGGCTGGTCCTTCCCTAGAAAACCTTCTGATCAGGATAGTTCAGCGTTGGCCACCCAATATCCAGTAGGCAAGAGGCTAGATAAGGTGCCCTCTAGGGATTTATGAGTTGATTGATTTCTGCACGATGACAATTTGAAGTTAAAACTAAGGGAAGCAAAACAGGCCAGCTTTTTCTGCAATGCTGCCAAGTCTTCACTCAGTTTTCTGCTAATTAAGCTTATCACCAACTTCCCTTATTGTGGTCTATGAACACTACACTCTGCCAGGAAGATTCAGCTCTCACCAAACACACAGATGAAGACTTAATGTGAGGAGGCCTGTTTCCTTCAACAAGCACAGAGTTGAAACAACCCATTCCTTTGTCTCCAATCAAAATGGCACCTTGCTTTTAGACCAGCTCTAAAGAAAGCTAGATCAAGAGTAAAAAGGCTTATTTTTAAATTGTGACTTTTACCATTTAATATTGGTAAGAGGGGAAGATGGAGGAGTAGGTCAGAAAATTCCAAGCTCTCCAGATTTCCCCCACAAACAAGACAAAACAGCACCTCAGGGCAAATATAGATTGGTAAAAACAAACAAGAGTTGGGGCAGAACAGTGGTCCTCCTGAGACAACTGGAAGAAAAATCCCAGGACCAAGATTTAGTCCCTGTGAAGTGTAAACACCTTCAGGTTAGTTCTTGCTGAAACAGTGGGAGCCCTAGGGATAGCTGAGGTAACCTCCACCTCAGCCACAGGAATTTTCACCTGCTAGACAGCATGGGGAGTTGGGTGTCTGATCGAGGGAAGATTGAGGGAACCTCTCCTGATAAGGGACACCAACCCTAGCTGTGCTGTGGAGATGCAGCCCTGGGCAAGAAGGAACAAACACCTGCCTGCTGAGTGCAGAAGCAATGGGGTGGGGACCCCACGGGCTGTGGGCACTTGCAGGAGGGTGGAGTTCTTGGTTTCAGTTCCAGGTCAGAGGGGAGAACTGAAGAAGGATCTGAGGCCAGAGACACCATCCCCCACATCCCAGGACTAGAGGTGATTACAATAACAAATGGCTGTAATTTTTTTTTAGAAAATGAGCAGGTAAAAGAGAAAGAACCCAACCATAGAAAGTTAATATGAGAATAGACCAGGGTTCATCTTCAGAGGAAGGTACTGAAGCAAAAAAAGCTTTTTCCTACCCCGAAGAGTAATGTCAAATGGTTACCTGCCCAAAAAGAATTCATAGAAGAACTTTAAAAAGACTTTAAAAATCAGAGAGATTGAGGAATTTTTTTTAAAAAATGAACAATTCAAGAAAAACAAATACATTATGAAAAGAAAGTAAACCAACTAGAAAAGAAGATCCAGAATCCTAAGGAAAAATGACTCCTTAAAAATTAGAAGGTAAGCCAGGAAAGTTATAAGAGACCAAGAAATAACAAAACAAAATATAAAGAATGAAAAAATAGAAGAGAAAGTGAAACATCTCTTAAGAAAAACAACTGATCGGGAGAACAGATCAAGAAGAGAAAATGTAAGAATAATAATCAGACTACCTCAAAGCTACAATAAAAAAAAAAGAATCTTGATACAATAATACAATAAATAATTAAACAAAATCATTCTGAAGTATTAGAACAAGAGGGGAAAGTGGAAATAGAAAAAATCTACCAATCACCACCTGAAAGAGATTCTACAAAGAAAACCTACAGTAATATCTAGATTACAGCTACAATTTCTGCCCTGGTGCTCCTAATTGGGCTATGTGAAGTCAGACCTTTCTCTCTCTGCATGGCTTTAGGGCAAGTAGCCAGAAGATGGAGGCTAGGCAAGGTTCACAGAGATGAGGCTTATAGGATTTCTGAGGTGATAAAATTTGGATGAGGCTAGATTCTGAACCCCCCCCTCCCTTCCCCCACTCAAGGACAAAATATTGTGAGCAACAAGAAAAAACAATTCAAATACAGTGGAGCCACAATTAGAATCACACAAGACCTAGCAATGGCTACACTAAAAGACTGCAGATCTTGGAACACTATATATCAAAGAGCAAAAGAACTGGGGTTGTGGTCAAAAATATCGTACCCTGCAAAGTTAAGCATAATCCTGAATGAAAAAAATTGGTTATTTCAACGAATTGTCATACTTTCAGAATTTTGTTGTGAAAAGACCTGAAATCAATAGAAAATTTGACATACAAGGTCCAAGAGAAATATAAGGTAAACATCAAAGACTAATTACAAAGGATTCAGTAAAGATAGACTATTCACTTTTTATACAAGGAAATATAAATCATATGCCTAATTGTTATTAGTAATTGGATACTTTGGAGGAAAAATTGGGGTAGAGTTGGATATATGCAACACTAAAAAGTAAACCATTTAGAAAGAGAGAAAAAGAGTAATTATTTTATACAAATGAGGTATGAGAGGAAGAATTGACACAGAGGAATTAGATGGGGGAGGAGGGCTGATAGTTCTGGAACTCTACTCTCATTGGGAATCGGTGAAAAGGAAAAAATACATATATATCTAGAAGGTCATAAAAGTCTTATAAATTTAGAAAGAAATAAAAGGCTTAGGGGATAGGGAGGGGGAGAGGATAAGGAAGAGATTTTAGGGTGGGGGAGAGGATAAGGGAAGGATCTTAGGTGGGGGGACAATAAGTAATAGGACAGCTAGGTAGCAGCTAAAGTAGAGGAGTCAGGAGGGATAGGAAATAGGAGATAAATACAATCATAAAATAAAGATCATGAGTAGAATTTATTATAGAAAAAAGTAAGGATAGTAATCATAATCTTAGATAAAGTTAAAGCTAAGATAGATTTAATCAGAAGAGAAAAATAGAGAAACTACACTATATGTCAGTCATTAATCACTACTGTTTTAGACTATTTAAAATAACTAGACAGTATAAGGTTGGAATATTGCTGTGGTATAGGAAACAATGAGTTGGCGGACTTAGAAAAATAGGGAAAGATTTGAACCTATGAAGGAAGACATTATCCACCTTCAGAAAAACAGAGGACAAACAAGTATAGTACAGTCTTATATAGATGCATATGGATGTATATATATCTATATATGAGCATGATTATAGATATCTAAGCATATGTATGTGCATGCAAATTTATGTATATATGTTTGTGTGTATGTGTGTGAGTGTATATTTACACACAAATATAGCCATGCTCAATTGTAGCCTTCTGGTGGGGGCGGGGGTGTAAGAGGAAGGGAGAAAAAAGAACAAAGTAAAAAATGCATAGCAGAAAACAAAAGAAAACTTACAAAGAAGCAAAGAAAAGAGGACAGCTCAGAACACAATGGTTTTTCTAAAATGAAAATTTGTTACTGTATATTTTGAATCCTCTCTTTCGTTCTGTGTTGCACATGGCAATGCTTTTTTTTCTTTTCTTATTTTGCATTTAAGTTTTAGTATCTAAGTTTATAATATGCTTCTTTTTTCTTTTCTTATTGTATATTTAAGTTTTAGTATTTAAGTTTAAAATAAATTAATTCTAAAAATAAATTGGTAAGACCTTGGGTAAGTAATTTTTCCTCTTTAGGCCCCAGTTTTCTTCACCTGTAAAATTGGGGTTTAGTTAAAATGATCCTCAAGATCCCTCCCACCTCCAATTTTATGTCTATAAGTTACCTATCCTCAGGGAGCCTCCAATCTTGTGGGAAAAATAGACACAAACCAAAGGCACAGAAACAGGAACCATCCAAACTGAACACCTCATTTCAGTCCTGTGGGGCCTGGGAAAAGGGAAAGTAGACCAGGAAGGCAACCAGGGCAAGGCATTTGTAACCATCTCCCCTAGCATCTAAATCAGTACAATGTACATAGTAAACGCTTAGTATGGTTTGTTAAAGAAAGAATGACTTGATTGAATTCTGAGGGGAAAAAATGATAAATTTTTTTTTACCCTTAGGAAGAAATAGTTCTCTTCCACCCTACTAAAAATGAGCTAAACTTAATACAGAATGAAATGAATGAGACAAAGCCTTTGCAAATGGAGCACAGAAAAATGCCAGAAGGAAATTTATTTAAAGGGTCATCTTTTAGGGATAGATGGGATTGATCAGAGAAAGCCTCCTGGACAGAGAAGGGGAGTGGATCTGAGTTAGGAAAGGAAGTGTGAGATGTATAAGAAGGAGTCAGGATGACTCATGCCTCATCCAAATTTCATCACCTCAGAAATTCTAGAAGCCCCATCCACTGTGAACCTCGCCTAGCATCCATCTTCTGGCTGCTTGCCCTAAAGCCATACAGAGAGAGAAAGGCCTGACTTCCCATAGCCCAATTAGGAGCACCAGGGCAAAAATTGTTTTTTAATTTTCAGTCTATTCCCCTACTCCATAAAACAGTTGGGCAGGAGAAGGATGCTATTTTATAGGGGCTGATAGACAGGCTAACCCAGCTTTGATATCTTTCCTCATTTCTGGGGGTGGAGGTGGGGGGGAGTCCCCAGCAGAAGCTCACTGAAAATACTTACTATACAAGGAGTGTATGATACAAGGAGTTCAAGCTCATAAATGCTTCCTACGTCTTTTTATGCTGCCCAACCCCATTAGGCTGGGGAATATAAGAAAAGGGATGGCATCAGATTCGCACAGATAACCTGGTGCCACTTCCACTCTTGACCTCGTCTCCCTTCTCCAGCAGCATCATGTCCTGCCATTCTTTCCGCCCCAGCTCCAGCAGCAGAATCCGGAACTTTAGCTCCTGCTCAGCCTTCGTGCCTAGGTTGGGTGACCGCTGCTGCATCAGCGTAACTCCCTACCGAGGAGTGTCCTGCTACAGGGGACTGACCGGCTTTGGCAGCCGCAGCGTCTGTACGGGCTACAGGGCTGGCTCCTGCGGCCGGAGCTTTGGCTACCGCTCTGGGGGAGTGTGCGGGCCCAGCACCCCCTGCATCACCACCGTGTCTGTCAACGAGAGCCTCCTGACCCCCCTCAACCTGGAGATCGACCCCAATGCCCAGTGCGTGAAGCATGAGGAGAAGGAACAGATCAAGTGCCTCAACAGCAAATTCGCCGCCTTCATCGACAAGGTGAACCGGGGCCAGACAATTTCTCTTAGGGCAGGAAGAACTTGGACAAGTCCCCTATGAGCCTCTGTTTTCCCCTTCATAAAATGAGGGGTTGCACTAGATCCCATTTAAGGCGCCAAATGGAAGATCTGGACTAGATGATCTTTGTGGTCCCTTCCAGATTTAGTGGTCTTTGATAAACATAAATGAAACTTCATGGAGGCAATGGATAGATCAGCCAAGATAGTATAAAGGCTACTTGCCAGGGTCCTGCAGGAACATGTTTCAATATGTAAATGTTAGTATTGTATATTTCAGTAGCAAATCCCCATGAAGAAAGGGCATTCGATTCGGAAGACCTGGGTTCCAGTCCCAGCTCCAACAAGTGCTAGCTGTGTAACACTGGAGTAACTTCACTGCTCTAAGCTTCAGTAAACCGTAACCCTAACCCTAAATTTTTAAATTGGGTAATTTTTTTATTTTAATTTAATTTGGATAAATTTAATTTAAATTGGGTAAAATTTTACCCTCAGTAAAATGAGGACAATAATAACTCTCCAAACTTTCTCCTTCATGGAAACTCATGAAGATAAAATAACAAATGTGAAAGGACTTCAGAAAGTGTAAAGGCTGTACAAATATAAGATGATATTATTTTCTGAGGAGAGAGAACTCCTGGCAGTAGAGGGGAGGAAGACGTTTGGATAACAGCTCTTTCCTTAGTGGGAGAACATCTGCCTCTCATTTGCCTGGAGAGTAGGAATGAGTGTTTGGGGAGGTGGAGATAAAATGTATCTCTTCCTTTTGTTGAGTAGTAAGACCCCTCTGCTAATTCCCTTATCAATCTGGGAGCTTCCAGAAGTCCAGCACCAAAGAGGGGGTGGAGAGTAGCTAGAGAAGCCTAGGCAATGAGCTCCATCTCAATTCAATTCAGCAAGCACTTACTCTATGCCAAGACAATGGGGATCCAAAGGCAAAAATGTAATAGTCTGCCCTCAAGGAGCTTACCTTCTATTGAGAAGAAACAACATGTGAACAGATAAGTAAAGAGAAAATATATTCAAAGTAATTTTGGAGGACGTGGGGAAAGCACTAATTTGGAGGGTGGGGCGGAACTAGGAAAAGATCTGCTTAGCTGTGTGACCCTGGGCCTTAAAAAAAAAAAGAAGAATTGGTGTTAAACTGGGCCCTGAAAGAAGCTAGGGACTTTAAGAGGTGAGGAGAGAGAGCATTCCAGGCATGGAGGACAACCTGTGCAACCAAGCTACCCTCTCCACTATTTTCTTTTTTTTTTTTGTGAGGTAGTCGAGGTTAAGTGACTTGCCCAGGGTCACACAGCTAGTGAGTATCAACTGTTTGGTCTGAGGCCAAATTTGAACTCAGGTCCTCCTGACTTCAGGGCTCGTGCTCTATCCAGTGCGCCACCTAGCTGCCCCTTAACACCAATTCTTAAGCTGGTCTTTTCCTAGTTCTGCCTCACCCCCCAAATTAGTGCTTTCCCCACATCCTCCAAAATTACTTTGAATGTATTTTCTCTTTACTAACCCCCCTCCACTATTTTCACACAGTGTCAAAATTGGAAGGGTTACTAGGGATCATCTAGTCACAGAGAAAAGAGGACTTTAGAGGTCATCTTGCCTAACTCAGACCTGCACAGGAATCCCCCTGCCCCACAGTACCCTGACAAATAGTTTATCCAGCTTTCGCCTGAAGACCTCCAGTGAGGAGAAATACCCTGTCTCCTAAGGCAAACCCTTCCACATTTGCACAGACCCGATTGCCTCCCGGCAACTTCTACTCATTGCTTCTAGTCCAACCACCTCATTGCTTCTAGTCCAGTCACCTCTGAGGCCAGAGAGGGAAAGGGACTCATGGGGCAAACAGATGGCAGAACCAGAGCTAGAATCCAGATGAGTTCTCTTTCTACTATCCCAAAAATTCTTAAGATGCTTACGACCTCATATCTTGAAATATTTGCCAGGTCTCTTCCAATCAAATTGTCCTTAGACAATGCGCTTTTCTCTATAGAATTCTCATACTAAGAGACGTTGTGGTATAATGGATAGAGAGCTAGGCTCTTGGCCAGGAAGACCTGGGTTCAAGTCACTTCTCTCTGCTCTCTAGGCATTTCTCTAGGGCTTGAAGATGCTAAAGATCTGCATTGGAGATGAGGGAGGGGGGATCCTTACCCAGTAACAATGAAATCGAAGATCAAGCCTCCATCCTAAGGCTGAAGGATAGGAGCGATAGCATTCCCATGAGAAGTCTTCTCATCCATGCCCCAGGCAGACATTTGCTATGATTTTGATCCATGTTTCCATGCTTTCCAAGGGGTGCTGAGGTATCCTCTCCCTCTGAATGTCCCTGATGACTTTCCCTCTTCCCTGGGATGGCAGGTCCGCTTCCTGGAGCAGCAGAACAAGCTTCTGGAGACCAAGTGGCAATTCTACCAGAGCCGGAAATGCTGCGAGAGCAACTTGGAGCCCCTGTTCCAGGGCTACATCGAGACCCTGAGGCGGGAGCTGGAGTACGTGGAGGCTGACAGTGGTCGCCTGGCAGCTGAGCTCAACCACGTGCAGGAGGTGCTGGAGGGCTACAAGAAAAAGTGAGTGTTTGAGGAAAGAGTACCAGGAAATGGATTTAAATCCCATCAGAAGGATTTGAGTCAGACAACAAAAAGAACTTCCAGAAGGTGAAAATTGTTAGATAGACATATAGGCACAGGGGGATGGGGAGGTTTGTGGAGTGGCTTCTCTGGTGTTAGGGAGTTAGGTAGGGAGGGGAGGTAATCACCGGAACAGTTCTCACCTCTCTGGGTTCTATTAAAGGTGTTTAGTTCTGGCTCCTAAATGGAGATGGGAACACTGATAGCTTGCCATCTCAAGACCCCTAGCATTTTCTGATTGGTAGACCGTAGGCAAATTCTTGATTTAGGCAATATTTCCTTTCCATTGTATCATCTTCAAGCAGTGGGGCAAGAAGAAGAAAATGTCAATATCAGTGGGGAAAAGTAAGCTGCTTCACTATCTGAACTTCAATTTCCTAATCTGCTAAATACTAGGAGAAATATTTCTAGCCCCATATGCTGAAACAAAAAAATAAAGACTAACAAAAACATTTATTGAGAACATATAAATATATATATACATATATGTAGTATGTGTGTATGTATGTGTGTGTACTTTCCACTGTGGTTGGTACTTGTATAGAATATAGAAGGATTAAACATGACCCTGCCTGCCCTCCACAGATTTATAGTCTAGTTGGAGGAGATAAAACAAATTCTAGCTTTATATCAGGCAAGTGTCTCCTGAGAGCAGGAAGATGCAACCTGGCACTGCAGCAGAAAGACTTCGAGTGAGAAAGACGCTAAGAATTCCTCCCACAGGAAGTGTTAAAATATTCTAGCAGATGGGGAGTAATGATGACTCCTAGACTGTTTTGTTTTGTTTTGTTTTGTTTTTTGTCTTTTTTAGGAAAGACTTCTCTTGGGAGCTGGTTTGAATACTCTGGAGCACAGAAGTAGAGGGTTGGGCAAAATCACCTCTTCAAATTCCTTTCACAGCCCAAGAGTATTTTAATTCCATAAGCTATTTGATTCCAAGATATCTAAGATCCTCCAAAGGCAGCCTTCTGGGAGTAAAATTTAAACCTCATCCAAATTCATTTTTTCTTCCTTTCTTCCTTCCTCTATCTCTCCCTGCCTCTCCTTTCTTTCTTTCTTTCTTATTCTTTTTCTTTCTTCCTTCCTTCCTTCCTTTCTTTCTTTCTTTCTTTTTTCTTCCTTCCTTTCCTCCTCCCTCCCTCCCTTCTTTCCTTCCTTCTTCCTTTTTCATTCCTCCCTCCTTCCCTCCCTTCCTTCCTTCTTCTCTTCTTTCCTTTCTTCCTTCTTTCCTCCATCCCTTCCTTCATTCCTCTCTCTTTCTGCTCCTCCACAAACTCGGAACTCTAAGGATCCCAGAAACTGAAACCCTCTTTTCTCCCCTAGATATGAAGAGGAGGTGGCCCTGAGAGCAACAGCAGAGAATGAGTTTGTGATCCTAAAGAAGGTGAGTGCTCAGGTCCAGGATATCCTAGACTAGAAATAGGAGAGGGTTCAACCCTCCTATGAAAGATATTGGAAGCCTGAGACCCGGAAGGAGGTTGAATGACTTTTGCCAACATCACATAGCACACCAACAGGTTGGAACCCAATCATCATAGTATCCTTTTTTCAAATGCCCTAATCGTCTCCTCCATGGTAGACCTTGCACATTCATGTAGCAAGGTGAATGAGCCTGACTCTCTCACTTACCAGAAATAGTGTTTAGTCAGTTAAACATTTATTAAACAGTTAAACAACACACTCCCTTTTCATGTAGTACATAGTAAGATTAGAAGATAACCCCAGACCCTCAACACTGTTCTCTCTATGCCCCTCAGCCATCACAGTGACACTTAATGGTGCCTATACTCTCTGCCCTATCCAATTGATAGCCTAAGGTCAAAGGAGCACAGATTCAGAGCTGGAAGGGAACATGATGGCTAGTCTAACACTTCTCATTTTTTGTGTAAAGAAATTCAGACCCATAGGAGGAGAAGTGACTTGACCAAGATCACACGGCCATTCAGTAGCAAATTTAGCACTTGAACACAGGTCTTCTAAGTCTACAACTGATGCTCCTGAAGAATACTACCTATGAGTGTCACTGATTATCTAGGACCCAAGTCGTGTGCGTTTGGAAAAAGTTCATCATTGTGCTTCTTGAATAGCCTACCCAAAGTAGCTACTGACCTTGCCTGACCCTAGTCCAGGCTCCTTCTAGACCTGGCATCCCTTGTATCATCATCCAAAATGTCACTAATTCTTAGAAATCCTTCCTGTCTCCAAATGCCCCTCCCAGTGACAGGGTATCATAAAAATTTGCTAAACATACATGTCTAGCCTTAGCCAAAAGAAAAAAGTAGGAAAAATAATAATAATAATAATAATTTTATTGCTGTTGTTCAGTCATTTCAATGATGTCTGACTCTTCATTACCTCATTTGGGCTTTTCTTGGCAAAGATACTGAAGTGGTTAACCATTTCCTTCTTCAGATCATTTTATAGATGAGGAAACTGAGGCAAATAGACTTGCCCAGGGTCACATAGCTAGTAAGTATCTGAAGCCAGATTTGAACTCTGGGAGATGAGTCTTCCTGATTCCAGTCTCAGCACTCTGACCACTGCACCACCTAGTGGCATCCTCATCCTTATCATCAACATCACTCATATTTAGGTGTTATTTTATAATTGAATTGATTTCCTCACAACATTCTTGAGATAGGCAGTATATTATTATCCCCATTTTACAGATGTGAAAACTGAGATTAAGAGAGGCTGGCAGTGAAGTCACTTTTGAAGGGAAGGATAGAGAAGGAGTATCTGCCTCAAGGTCCCTAAATCTCCCTTTCTCCTCTACAGGATGTAGATTTTGCCTATCTCCGAAAATCAGACCTGGAAGCCAATGCTGAGGCCCTAACAGAAGAGATTCAATTCCTAAGGGCTCTATATGAGGAGGTGAGAAGCACTGTGGTCCAGGAGGAGGCATGAGGGTGGGATGATAGAAAGAACTTCCTACTTTCTGAGCTATGGAAACAACCGAGCAGAAGTGGCTAAAGGGGTCATGGGGTAGGGGAGGAATCAGGAGATGCACCAGGAAGAGCTATTTCCAATGGGAACTCAGGGAGCAGAAAAATCCTATGCCTTGGTGACTTGAGGTCATCCTGCTTTATCATCCTGCTTTATCATGGTAACCCATGTTGTTCACTATTACTATGGAGATGGTTATAAACACCAGTAACCTGCCAAGGAATTAGGCTCTGGCACAAGTCCAGTACCCAAAAGAATAAGGAAGGATGATAAATAGAAATAGATAAGAAATTTCTGTAGAATTTGTGGGTCAGATAGAAACTAGGCAACAGGTCTACTGTTGCCTAAAATGCTTGGGCAGGATATTTTGTAAGAAATTTATAGGTCTGTTGGACATCAGCAGTAGACATAACAGAAATGAAATGACCCTGGTAACCTTTTCCACTCTTTGTGGGTTTCTGTGGGATTGTGTGTCTGGGTAGAGGGATTCTGAGGATGTGGGCAACAGAGGAGTTATATTAAAGGAGAGGAGAAGGAGGATTTGACAGGCAGTTTTAGAGAGGTGAGAGTCTATTCTGAATAAGCTTTTGGTGATCCTCCCCCTCAGGAGATCAGAGTCCTCCACACCCACATCTCAGACACCTCGGTCGTGGTGAAGATGGACAACAGCCGAGAACTCAACATGGACTGTGTCATTGCCGAGATCAAGGCTCAGTACGATGACATCGCCAGCTGCAGCAGGGCTGAGGCAGAGTCCTGGTACCGTAGCAAGGTGAACGAGCCTGACTCTCTCACTTACCAGAAATAGCGTTTAGTCAGTAAAACATTTATTATTTTTATTGTTGTTATTTCAATAGCCAACATTCATATGGCACTTACTATGTGCCAGACACTGTGCTAAGTACTTCATAGTTATTCTCTCACAACTCTGGGAGGTAGGTGCTATTATTATCCTCGTTGTATAGATGAGGAAACTGAAGCAAACAGAATTAATTGACTTGCCCAGGGTCACACAGCTGGTAAGAGTCTGAGGCCAGATTTGAACTCAGGTCTTCCTGACTCAAGGCCCCATGCTCTATCTACTGTGACACGTAACTATCTATGCCAGGCACCATATGCCTTGGGAATACAAAAAAGAAGCAAAAGATAGTTCTTGCCCTCAAGGAGCTCACAATCTCATGGGTAAGGCAACAAGAAAATAAATATGTACAAACAAGATCTATAAGACATTATGATAAAATTATAATATATTATATGTAATATAATTATATAATTAAATATATAAATTTATAAATATAAGTATATTAAATATAACATATTATATGAAATCAAATATATAAATTTACATATTGTGATAGAATTATAAAAATAAAATTATGATGATCAAAATGAAATAAGAAGGAACTCGAATTAAGAGGGGTTGGGAAAGGCTTCTTGTAGATGATTTTATTTTAGTTAAGACTTAAAGGAAGCCAGGGAAGGCAGTAGGCAGAGGTGAGGAGGAAGAGCATGCCAGACATTAGGGACAGCCAGAGAAAATGCCTGGAGCAGAGAGTCAGAATGCCTTGTTCATGGAACAGTCAGGAGGCCAAGGTCACTGGATTGAAGAGTACATGGAAGGTAGTAAGGTGAAAGAAGACTGGAAAGGTAGGAGGGGGCTAGGTTATAAATGGCGTTATATGCCAAACCAGGATTTTCTATTTGCTCCTAGAGGCAATAAAGAGCCACTGGAGTTTTTTGAGTAGGGGCCATGACATGGTCAGACCTACACTTTATGAAAATCACTTAAGTGGCTAAATGGAAGATAGATTTGGAGTGGGGAAAAACTTGAGACAGGCGGACCCACCAGCAGGCTGTTGCAACAGGTCAGACATGAGGTGATGAGATTTGCACCAAAGTGGTGGCAATGTCAGAGGAGAGAAGGGGATATATTTGAGAAATGTTACAGAGGTGAAATTGAGAGGCCTTGGCAACAGATTGGATATTGGAGGTGGGATATAGTGAGGGAGTTGAAGATAGCACTTAGATTGCAAGCCTGAGGGGTTGGGAAAATGGTATTGTCCTCTACATTAATAGGCAAGTTACACAGCGGGGAGGATTTAGGAAAGACAGTGAGATCTGTTTTGGACATGTTTGGCTTAAGATGTTTACTAGACATCCAGTTCAAGGTGTCTTAAAGGCAGGTGGAGATGCAAGACTGGAGATTGCAGAGAGATTAGCATTATATGATGCTGAGCCCTGGATGCCATGTGTGGCCTTCTAGAGATGGGAGCTAAATCCATGGTTGCTAAGGAGATCACCAAGTGAAGGGAGAGGGCCCAGGACAGAGCCCTCTGGGACACCTATGGTCAGAAGGCATGACCTGGGGGATGATCCAGCAAAGGAAATTGAGAAGGAGCAGTCAGATAGTTGGAGGAGAACCAGGAGACAGTGTCCCAAAAACCTACAGAGAAGAGAGTGTCAAGGAGAGAATAATCTACAGTGTCAAAGGCTGAAGAAAGGTCTTAGAGAAGGAGAATTGAGAAACAGTCGTTGAATTTGTCAATTAAAAGATCACTGGTCACTTTGGAAAGAGTAGTTTTGATGAAATGATGAGGTCAGGAGAGGGATTATAAGGGGTTAAGAAGAAAACGAGATGAGACATGACAGAGACACCTATTGCAGATAGATGACCTTTTCAAGTTGACTCACAAAGAGCAGAAGGTATATAGGAAGATAATTAGCAAGAATGGAGAATCAGGTGAGGGTTCTTTGAGGATGAGGAAAACGTGGGCATTCTTGTAGACAGTAAGGAAACAGAAAGATAAAAATAAGTGACAGAGTGGAGTGACAGATGGGGCCATCTGTTGGGGAAGACAGGAAGGAATGGGATCACTTGGTGATCCGCAGGTAGAGGAGTTGCCCTTGGTGAGGAGTAAGGCTGCTTCATCATATGAGACAGGGGTGAAGGAGGAGATGATGGCAGATGGTATATGAGTAATAGGAGATGAGGAAGAGGGGAGAGGAGGGTGCTTGTGGTGAATGGACTTTTTTTCTGTAAAATACAAGGCAAGGTTCTCATCCAGGAGTATGTAGGAAGAGGGAGCCATAGGAAACTTGAGAAGAAATGAAAAGATTTAGAAGAGCTGTTGTGGAGAGTAAGAGTGACTTGAGAGGTATGGTAGGATTGTCTAGCAGTGGTCGGAAGGATGGTGAAGGATTTTCCCTTTATCTGGAGCTACTCCTCCCTGGGAAGTTATGGAGTCTTCTTCCCTAGTGAGGACAGGGAACAGATGAGATGGTTCCTCATGTGCCTGTGTGTGAGTATTGGATACCACCCTCTCTCCCCCCTTACAGTGTGAGGAGATGAAGGCCACAGTGATCCGCCATGGGGAAAGTCTGCGCAGGACCAAGGAGGAGATCAATGAGCTGAACCGTATGATCCAGAGGCTGACCGCCGAGGTGGAGAATGCCAAGTGTCAGGTATTGACACTGACCACTCTCCAAAAGTAAAGAATTCAGTTAAACTGTAGCAGGAAGAATTCTGTTTGGATACCAAGGAGAACTTCCCAACCAGCTCATCTGGCGATACACCAAGAAAAATGATAGAAGGATGCTGTGGGACCTTCTCCCGAAGAGAAGATTAGTCTTTCTAATCTAGTTGATGTGCATGTGGGTGAGGGGGAGGAGAAGAAAGGAAGAGAAGGGTAGAGTTTTGCACAAAGATAGAAGAATAATTAGATTTGCCTCTGTTGGGGAGTCCGTAATTCCAGGGCAATTTGACAACCCACTATCTCTTCCCCTGATTCTTGTGTTCCCCCAGAATTCCAAGCTGGAGGCCGCTGTGACCCAGTCTGAGCAGCAGGGTGAGACTGCCCTCAATGATGCCCGCTGCAAGCTGGCAGGGCTGGAGGAGGCTCTGCAGAAGGCCAAGCAGGACATGGCTTGTCTGCTGAAGGAGTACCAGGAGGTCATGAACTCTAAGCTGGGGCTGGACATCGAGATCGCCACCTACAAACGGCTGCTGGAGGGTGAAGAGCAAAGGTGAATCCCTGGAATCAGGCCTTGTTCCTTAGGTCTAGGCCTACCCTTTCTGTTCAATGATGCTCTATTCTCCATTCTCCATCCATACTGAGTATTACCATGATCACATTTACTTTAATTTGCATCTATTTGCACAAAACTTTCATTGGAGCCTTTGGAAAGGAGATATGATTGGCATTTGGGGCCAAATATTTTTCATAAAAGATATATCTCACTCACTTCCCATCTAATGGTGTTTCATTCTCCTTTCCCCCAGGTTGTGTGAAGGTGTTGGAGCTGTGAATGTCTGTAAGTAATTGAGGTCCTGAAAAAAGTTAAGTTAGACAAGAGGAAATAGGCTGATGGAAATGATGGTATTCTGGGATGCTAATCACTCAATAATAATAATAATCACTTCAATAAGATGACCTGAAACTAGATCCTATCTCATCTTTTAACAGTCTCTGACATTGGGGTTGCAAGCCTGGCACACTTTCTAGGGTGACCTTGGTCAAGTCATGTCACTTCTCTCAACCTGTTTCCTCATCTGCAAGATGAGGCTAATAATGTTGTACCCCCTGCCCCATAGGGTTGTTAGAAGAAAGGGATTCGTGGACCTTAAAATACTCCAAGAAACTCCAGAAGATCTATATTAGTAACTCAGCTATCACTTACCTGTGCAACCTTAGGCCAGTCAGGTCACAGTTTTTTCATCAGTAAAATGGGGTTGGACTAGATGACCTCAAAGATCTCTTCCAGCTCTAAATCTAAAATCAAATGATCCCTGTTTGCAGCAGGAGTGATTGCAGCTGGAGGGTTAGACTTTTTTTAAAGTATTCCTCAGCTATGCAGGTGGGACCCAGAAGTATCTATTCCTTTCTCTTGGATCTGGACCAGTGGGAGACACTTGCGTTTAGAGGGTTTTCTGTCCCCTGACTCAGGTTGTGGGGTGGGACTCAGCGATCCCCCAGAGAGATAATCTGCCTTCCACTCTCCTCCTGCCCCACAGGTGTGAGCAGCTCCCGGGGCGGGGTCGTCTGCGGAGACCTTTGTGTGTCAGGCTCGCGTCCAGTGACAGCAAGCGTCTGCAGCGCCCCATGTAGCGGGAACGTGGTGGTGAGCACCGGGGGTCCCTGTGTGCCCTGCGGCCAAAGTTTCAGCCGCGGTAGCAGCCGTTCGGTCCGATTTGCCTAGATGCCCCAAGTTTCAGCTGTAAATAACCCCTTCTTCGCCCCCCGGGAATCAGAAGGTATAGCCACCGCTTTCGAAGACAAGAACGGACAGACACAGAACCTAACCTTCGGGATTAGAGGCAGAATTATTGGGAGACCCGAGGATGTCCACTGGGGAACGGGGGTGGCGGGAGATGGGACAGAATGGAGAGAGAAAAAAGAAGAGGAGTTTCCAATTTTGCGGCTGTGTTTTCTGAGAAGCTGTCTCTAGCCGGCGCCTGACTTCTCTCGTCCCGTATCTCTATGTCTTGAAGGGGTGCTCTCCCCAAGCCAGGACCAGGTTCATCCCTACTCTACACCAGATACACTAGGCCGGCTGGCCCCTGCCTGTACTCTCTCTCTCTCCCTTTCCTCTGGGCTTGATTACTGAGTTTCCAATAAATTGATATTCCTTGCACTCTGGCAATCTTGTGATTTATTCTGAGAGAGTGACTTAGAGAGATTTGCTTCAAGACAGTACACCCATACACGCCATGCCCTCTCCACCCTAGCCCAACCAGTCACCCAAACATCTTTTAGCCATGATCGTCCCCAAGGAAATGTTTGGATTATGCCAGCTCCTTATCAATACACATACACTCAGATAAGACCTCCTGCCTTATCTGAGTCTGCCAATATGGACAAAGTCCAGTCCTGGACAATGGAAGGAGGAGTGTACAGAGTCCCTGTTCTTAGGAACTCTTAATCTGATGAGGACACACAGCCAGGACACAGGGATGCCAAATTACAGGATGTCAGGGCTGAAAAGGATCTCAGAGGCAACCAGCTGATGATTCGGTGGACAAAGTGCTGGGTCTGGAGTTCAAATCCACTTCAGCTATTTACTAGCTGTGTGACTCTAGGCAAGTTACTTAACCTCTGTTTGCCTCAGTTGTTGCAAGGATCAAATGAGGGTACAGTGCTTGGCACATAGTAGGTGCTATAGAAATGCCTAGTTCCCTCCCAGCCTAACCTCTTTATTTTACAGAGGTTGAAAAAGAACTACAGAAGTATTACAAAGTTACACAGATACCTGTACAGCAAGGAGTAAGAGACCCAGGAGTAGTAGGGGGGCCATAAGTCTAGGCACCAGTGCTGATGGATAGGGAAGATAATAGGAAACATAACCTAGAGTGTAAGGGGGAGAATGGGGTTCAGAAACTGAAGAAAAATAGGGCTGAAGAGAAGAGGTTGGGAAGAATGATCCAGGTAGAAGGAACAGCCCATGAGCAGAGAATGGGAACACTTGCTTCATCATAGCAGATTCCAAGTCAGAAAAAAATCCTCAACTATGAGAATATTAGAGCTGGAAGGGACTTTAGAGATCAAAGCTCACCCAACCACCCCATTTTATAGATGAATAAACTGAGCCTCAGAAATAAAATGATGCCCAAAGCCATATAGCCATGGAGTGAAAAAACTGGGCAGTCAGATTTGGAAGAGATGGTGGTGGCAGAAGAGAAACAATATTTCATAACATTACAACATACCTACCAGCAATACCTACCATAGCTAGAGGAGAACACATGGGTTTGTGACATCTAGGAAGGTGAGGGGCTGGGTCTTGTATCTGCTTCCTGTGAGGGAAAAGGGACCTGGGACCATGGGAATGTCACCAACCAACACCGTCTCACAGTCAAAGACTATGGCTCTGACTCAGGGGTTCAAAACGGTTAAAAGTGACTTGCTGAAGGTCACAAAGAATGAAGGATGTGGCTGGAATAAGAACCCATGGGTCTCAAATCTCCATCCAGGGTTCTAGTCTTCCATGTCCCTTCCTGCAGCCTCCTCCCATGGCCCTCCCTTTCAATCCATCTCCAGCCCACTGGAATCTAAGACTCTATTCCTGGCTTCCCAAAACATTAATAGGTTAGTATCTTGCCTTCTCTAGCCAGGAACCAGAACACCACACTACTTACTTCAGTCTCCTCCTCATCATCATCATCATCATAGCTAACATTTATTTACCTAGTACTACCTATGTCCCAGGCACGGTGCTAAGTGCTTTATAATTTTATTTCATTTGAGCCTCACAATAACCTTATTATTGCCCTCATTTTACAGAAGAGGAAACTGAAGCAAAGGTTAAGTGCTGGCACCAATGGACTCAGGACTCTCTCTGTGCACTCTGTTAAAGTTGATATTTGTGTAGGGATAGAAATCTCAGCAATGCCCCCAGGAATGCAAACCTGTTTAATGTTAACAGTACAGGAGGGTTTGGGCAAATTGAGAAGCTTCCCATAGGTTTCTCCTGCCATAATGAACTGAGCTGACTAAACATCAGCCTGAAATAGAACAAATCTCACCAAAGCCAGCAAATATATCAGGCTGGTTCATGGTTAGGATTGGGACACATTTGCTGGTCTTGCTCCCACATTTACCCAGACTATTCCCCATGTGGTAGCTCTCCTAAAACCTTCCACCTTCATGGAGGTTTATTCTAACCTAAGTTGGGTCTCCAGCCATGATCACTACCTCACTTTCTGTTGAGCAGACCCATAAAGGTCTGAACCCTGCCTCCTATCCAATAACCTGTTACCAAGGATTAAGCCTCCAATTTAAGATCAAATGGATTTGGAGAGTATGGTCCCACTCCAACTAGAGATCACTTAGCCTTTGCTCACCTCCAGTAAGAGGTATTCCACAACTTCATGAAGTAGTCCATTCTGAATGAAGACAACTAACATTTTTTTTTTAGGCAATTGGGGTTAAGTGACTTGCCCAGGGTCACACAGCTAGTAAGTGTCAAGTGTTTGGTCTCAGCCTGAATTTGAACTCAGGTCCTCCTGACTTCAGGGCCAGTGCTCTATCCACTGCACCACCTAGCTGCCCTGACACCTATTATTTTTAAAGAAGTTTCCCTCGCATTGAGCTCACCCATTGCTCCTGGTTCTGTCCCCCTGGGCTAGGCAGAACAATCTGCTCTCCTTCTACTTGAAAAACCTTCAAATACCCCAAAACAATTATTGCCATGTTTCCCAAGGCTCTTCAAACTAAACACCCAAAGTCCTTTCACCCTACCTTCTAAGGTATGAGCTAGAGCACAGAGCTCCTCAATGATCTCTCAAAAATATCAGTGATCACTTTCTTGCTAAATCCAATGTACTGATAAAAAAAAAAAACTATCACCGTCTTCTCTAACATTTCAGCAATATTTGACACTATTTTTCTCTTTTCAGAATTCTCATTCCCACACTTTCTGGGTTCTCTTCCTGCCTCTAGCCATTTCTCTTTCTCCTTCATCCATCTGCTCTTCCTTTTCACAATCCCTTAACATAATTTATTTCCCAAGGTCTAGTTTTCAGCTATCTATGTAAATTACTACAGTACTCCAATAGATCTGGGATCTCATCCACAGAGGGTGCCCTTCAATGACACAAGTGTCATCCTGCAAATGGGTGATTCATGTGTGGATGAGTCACAGACTTATGTTCCTGAGATAATATTTGTAAAGCACTAAGCCCATGCTTGTTCCTTTTCCCCCTCACCTGTCTACCAAGCTCTAGACCTGGATTTTCAACAGCCTATTGGACATCTTCATAGATTCCAATTTTAGAATTGGAATGAACTTGAGAGGTTTCATCTACAATATCCCTGACAGGTGATTGTTCCACTTGCATACCACTGATGATGGGAAACTCATTATCCCTCATGATGGTCTGTTCCATCTGTGATTAGTTTTAAACATTAAATAAGTCTCCTTTCTACTGAGCTGAAATCTGCCTCCCTGTATCTGTCTAGCACCTCTAATTAAATATACCTAAGGTTGAATTTATTATTTATTCCTCAAAACCTAATATTCCTCCTGATTTCCCAGTGGCACCACCATTCACACAGTCAATCAGGGTTAAAACCTTGATGCTATCTTTGACTTCTCATTGGTTATATCCTCCACCAGTCCTTAAGCTCCAAGAGAGCAAGGAGTGTTTGTTTATTCATCTTTGTATCTCCCCTAGCAACTAGCTCAGTGTTCTTCAAACAGGTAGTATTTAGTAATCATTTAACGAATTCCAGTGTGGGGGATTGGGACCTGAATATTAGGGATGGAGGCTGAGATTAGCGGATGGAGGGATGGGGAATGTATATTAGCCACAAGCCTTCAAAGGTTGGATTTTCCTCCATATTACCCAACTTTCTTGGCTTCTTCTGAAAACATCAATATTGATGCCACCATTACTTTTCAATCATCCCACCCCTAGACCTTTGACATCCTTGTCCTAGCACCATTTTAAGATCAGAATAAAAGGACATGGACAGCAAATGCTCCTGAGCAGAACAACTTTATTAAGAGTTTTTTTTTTTCAGATGCTCCCCATAGGCCCCAAGACACACTAATCTCCACTTTCTCATCTGCTATATAGTGGTGAAGGGAAATGGGGGTGGGGTTATGGGGTGGGAATGGAGCAAGGGGAAGAAACCCTCTACAGATCCAGACTCTCCATATCTCTTTCCTCATTGTAGCTCCAGAGAGAGGAGGCAGATCAAAGGGTGAACTAGGGTCAAGGGAAATATGTCTCTCTTCTTTCTTGCCATTACTGCTTCCTCAAACCTCAGTGGCTTCTTAGCTCAGTTCCGGATGCTCCTCCGGCTAGAAGATGTGGTTTTGATAGAATAACTCGTCAAGGTCCCAGATCCAGCTCCACTGGAGAAACCAGGGGCATTGCTGCCCATTGTTCCACCGAAGCTCACCCCGCTGCCTAAACTTCCTCCAACTGAATTCACCACAGCTAAAGAAGAGAGAGAAGAGAGGTCAATATGTCTCCAACCCATGAAATTAGACTGTGGTTTATTTAGCTATTCCCAGTACTACCAGGCAACTCCCTAGCACTAGCATCATGAATCAGGTCAAAATACGTATTTTGTATTATCTGTGGATTTCTTTCATATAAGGTCTTCCTCTTCCCTTGACATCTAATCATTAGGGATGGTTCTATTAGATATGAGTTATAACAGAGTATCTGGTTAGTGTAAGAACTAAAGGACAGGAATTGAGGGAATGGGAAGCTATTTGGGAATCCTCCTGGTGCAAGGAGACACTGATTGACCTGATTCTGGAGGGGTGGGGTCCCTTCCATTTTTGTACTTTTCCAGGAAAGGAGGAAGAGCAGCCTCTTTTGTTTGTTTGTTTCCTTCCTGCCTCAGACTTGCCTATTTCTAGAGAACCTTAAATCCAACCCAATCTGGCAATTCATCCTAGAATGTCAAGGATGATGAGGAGCTCAGAGATTAGCAAGAAGTTATAGCTATGCAATGGAGTGCTGTACTGGACTGTAAGTGATCCCACATGAGATGTCAGACAAGATTTAGAACTACCCAAAGAATTTCATTCTATGGCCTTCTGAAAGCCCTGGATGTTCAACATCTATATCAAGAAAGAACCATAGATGCCCTAACTGATAAATGGTCAAATGATATGAACAGGCAGTTTTCAGAAGAAAAAATTAAAGCTATCAAAAGTCACATGAAAAAATGTTCTAAATCACTATTAAATAGAGAAATGGACATTAAAACGGCTCTGGGTTATACTTCCTCACACCTATCAGATAGGCTAACATGACAGAAAAGCAAAATGACAAATGCTGAAGGGATGGGAAAAATAGGGACACCAATGCACTGTTGGGGATGTTGTGAACTGGTCCAACCATTCTGGAGAACAATTTGAAACTATGCCCAAAGGGCTATAAAACTATGATTCAGTAATACCACTGCTAGATCTATATCCCAAAGAGATCAAAGAAAAGAGGAAAAGACCTATATGTGCAAAAATATTTATAGAAGCTTTTTTGTGATGGCAAAGAATTGGAAATTGAGGAGATGACCATTAATTGGGGAATGGCTGAACAAATTGTGGTATATAACTATTGTGCTATGAGAAATAACAAGCGGAATGTTTTCAGAAAAACCTGGGAAGTCTTATATGAACTGATGCAAAGTGAATTGAGCAGAACCAGGAGAACATTGTACATAGTAACAGCAATGTAACAGAGATCAACTGTGAAAGATTTAGTCATTTTGCTTAAGACAAAGACCCAAGACAATTTCAAAAGACCCATCAAAAAAAATGCTATCCATCTCCAGAAAGCAAGAACTGATAAACTCTGAGTACAGATTGAAGCATATTTTTTAACTTTATTTTTCTTGGTATTTTGTGCATGTTTTCTTTTGCAACATGGCTAATATGGAAATCTTTTGCACGACTTCACATGTATAATCAATATTATATTGCTTGCCTTCTCAAGGGGTGAGAGATAAGTGGGAGGGAAGAAGAGAATTTGTAACTCAAATTTTTTAAAAAAATGAATATTTAAAATGTTTAATTGGAAAATATCTTACAAAATAGATTTAAAATTTTAGAGAGAAAAGATTCTAACTGGTACAAAATGGCAGTATATGTCTTTAAGAATTGTGAAACATGTTCAGTGTGCTCAAATGAAAGTTCTGCCAAATCATGCTGTGTCTTTGAACATTATAGATACCAGCAAATCCTTGGAGCTAGGGCACGTAGACTTGTTAAACTCTCAAAGGGGATAGTAAGAATATAAGCAACATCCTGGTAGTGTCTGATCATTTCAGTGGGTTTCAGTCACACCCAGTCAGAAACCTGAAATTTCCTCCTATTAACATATGTGTGTGTGTGTGTGTTTTCCCTGCCAAGATCTAAATTGATCAAGGTAGAAACTAAAGGAGGTCAAAACTAAAAGTCTAAAACCACATCTGACCATCCTCAAAGAGACCCACAACCTAAGTATCTTAATCACACAATACTGAATATGCTGGGGACCATAAGACCTGAGTTGAAGGCTCAATAGAGTCAACATGTGGTATTTTGAATACGTGCATGTTATGCTACCAAGAATGCCATGGGCTTGGCATCATAGCTGCTGCTGTTTAAGGGAGAAGAACAATCATGTACTGATTTGTGCTTTAGCATCTCAGAAGGTGGAGTGGACATAGAAAATCAATCACTACACTCCTTAGATGAGAGATCCCTTGAAGGAGGCTACTTCAAGCCTACAGTGGTATGTATGATGATTAGGTTTAGACCTCCAGGAATGGGATAAATTTTCTGCTAAGAAATCTTGGTGTGCAGGGAATGCACCAGAAGGCAAACGGATGGAAAGCTGTCCTGTGTAAAGTAGTTGAAAGACTGGGCAGTTTGCCAATCTACAAAATAAACCTGGAGACAGTTTTTTTGTTGTTCAGTTGTTTCAGTCATATCAAACTCTTCAAGACCCCATTTGGAGTTTTCTTGGCAAAGATACTGGAGTGGTTTGCCATTTCCTTCTCCAGCTCATTTTACATATCAGGAACTGAGGCAAACAGAGTTAAGTGACTTGCCCAGGATCACATAGCTAATGGGTATCTGAGGCCAGATTTGAACTCAGGAAGATGAGTCTTCCAAACTTCTGGCCCAGCACTCTACCACACCACGGCCAGAGACCTGCAAAGATATCACCTATTGCCCACTGGAGATTTGGTAGGGCTCCTTGGTGACCAACAGGAAAAGACTGTGTAGAGTAGGTCAAAGAGGCTCCAAAAACAAGGGTTAGCCCAGTTGCATATAGATTGTTGGAGGTGGATAATAGCTGAGATGATTCAGATGAAGAGGAAACCTCATCTTTGTACCTGCTGGAGTGTCAAGGGAGGCAATCAAATGAGCCCCAGCCTGAGTGGGACCTCTGGCCAAACAGGGTAAGGCTGACATTGGAAACCACCATTGTACTGCCTGATGCTTCTAGATCTGTTCCAGATATGAAAGAGAAGCTGACTTGGAGACAGCAACTGATAGCCTAGGCTATACACAAGCTCAGGGCTGTGGTTACACAAAGGTGTGGAGCCATCAGTCGGTCATGGAAGAAACATCAAGACTGTTTGGCTCCCCCACCAGGCTGTACTTTCTAAGAAGGCAATTTCCCTGTCCCCCCACTCCCACCCCTGGAACAATACATGTTGATCATGTGCAATAAAAAAATAAAAAGACTATTTGACCCTGCAGGGAAAAGTCAGTCCCATATCTAGAATGAGAAGGAAGCTAACAAAATTTTCTTGGGATGCCCAGGGTATGAAAAGTAAAACAATTACCCAGGTAGATGCATAATAGCAAATAATGGATGTAATGGTTGATACCTAACCAAGTAATGTGTACTCTATAAGCAGCCACAACATACGCAATGTGTTATATCTGACTTGTGTATTTGTTACACAGTACACATCTTGCTCTATGTGCTAATTGCACAAATTGTGTTTTTGCATGTGGCCTGTGTGTTTGGTTACTGCATGCATCCCTGATGGGCCTAGAGTGGGGAAGAGATTTGCACAAGGTCATGAACTAAAATTTGAGTTTTTTTTTTAATACTCACTAGTTCTACTCCAACTGGAGTCTCCACCTAACTTGCTTTCTTCTGCCAGCTGTAGCAGCCAAGGAAAAGACAGTAAAGGGCTAAGGCAATTGCAGACAATTCCAGACAAATTCCTAGGTCTAAGTAGGATTATCTATATCACTAGTTCCATGCTCGGGTGGGAGACTCAGGAGACCTGAGATAGTTGACCCTAGGCTGCTGTGATTTGAGTTTCAACTCCAAAAACCAATGACTTACAGATATTGACAGCCCCAATTCCATCTCCAGCCAATCTGCAATTAAAAAATAAAGACTGGTTAGAACCCATATTCCTCCAGGGCTTAGAGATCTGTATTATTTCTAGTCATTTCTGTAACAAATTCGTACTCTTCATCCTAGACTTTAATGCCCTCCCTCCTGTTACAACACATGTTGCCTGTTCCAGCTGCATCTCTCCTACACCTTCCAAGCTTTGGCTCCCTGCTTGATGCCTAGAGTGCAATTCCTTTTACTTTTCCCTCAAGACCCATTTCGGGTGCTAAAACCTTCCTCCATTAATCTGCACTCTACCCCCAAACTGAAAATCATTTCTCTCTTGACATTTTTTTTTATTTCAAGCACCCTGTATCATATATTTTGTTCTGTGCATGTTACACCCCACATCTTCACTCCCAACAAGCTCTTTAAAGGCAGGGACTATGTAATTTTTCATCTTTTTATCACCTCCACCTAGCACCATGCCTGACACATAATAAGTATTTAATAATCATCTGTTGAACAAAAAACAAAAAGAAATTAAATTAATGCTCTTGTCTAGCAACCTTGCTCACCACCACCCTAGTCTTTTCCTAACTCTTTCCTTCCCATCTCAGTCTTCTAACAAGGCTGTTTCCTAGACCTCAAACATCTTACCCAAGCTTCTTTCACCTGACATTCACAAATCAACCACATATTCTCTCCCTAACTCAGTTTCCCTCAGGCTCCATTCCTTCTATCTCTCACCATTCCCTATCTCCACCTACTCACTGTGGAAGCAAAGTTGGACTTGGGATCAGGAGACTTGGGCTCTTAGAGTCCTTGTCCCTGCCACTTACTTGTTCTGTGACATTTGGCAAGCCACTTAATAACTTTGTTGTTGTTGCTGAGTCATTTCAGTTGCGTCCAAATCTTCATGACCCCATCTGGGGTTTTCTTGGCAAAGATACTGGAGTGGTTTGCCATTTCCTTCTCCAGCTTATTTTGCAGATGAGGAAACTGAGGCAAACAAGGTTAAGTGACTTGCCCAGGGTCACACAGGCCAGATTTGAACTCAGGAAGATGAGTCTTCCTGACTCCAGGACCAACTCTCTATCCACTGCACCACCTAGCTGTTAAGAATACTTACTCTACCCAACTATGTTGTTACGAAGAAAGCATTTTGTAAATTCCATAGAAAGATATCAGTATAGGAAACATGAGCACTCAATATTGTTGTTGTTGTTGTTGTTGTTTATTATCTTTCCTGGATCTGGTTGCTTGTCCCCTCCCTCACCCATCTGACTCTAAGCTCTTATTGTGCAGAGGACCATTGGAGCCCTTCTCTTTCTGACTCTCCTTACCCCTTATCGGGGCAGGGCTCTCTTTGTACCTGATGGGGAAATAGGGAATGAACTGGCTCTCAGTAATGGTTAACTTGGTGCTGATGAAGGGAAGAGGGAAGTAAAGGGTCAGCCTGAAGCAAATTTGTATGATTTTTACAGATGTTACAGAGATAAAAAATTCATTCATGGCAGCTGCCTTATTTGTATTGTGACTCATGCCCAATTAGAAAGGAGCAGTTGGCCTTGGGGCCACACTGGCTCTGTCTGCTGGAGAGTAAACAGTTGCTAGGAGAGAGCCTGGCTTGCCCTCTCCTCCTGATTCTTTGCAGCCAAGAACATTAAGTAAACAGTATGGGGATCAAGGCTATTTATCAAGAGAGATACCAAAGGACCATAGTCAAATGCTGGAAGAGGGTTTCATGTTGTGTGAGGTCCTTTCTCCTCAAGAATAGAACTCTGTGTTGAGTTAGAACAAAGACCAGAAGCCATTAGCTCACTGTGGGAAATCACTTCACAGCCCAGAGCCTCAGTTCCCTCATCTGTTAAATGTGGACTTTGAGCTTCATGGTCTCTAAAGTTCCTTTCAGCTCAGAGACTCTCAGAGCTCAGAGAATCTGGAGGTTGGAGCATTTTAGAAAAAAAGAAGCTAGGCTAAAGAGTGGATCCAGAGAAGACGCAGCGTTAATGGACAAGATATCCTGACCGTTCCCATTCTTTTCTAAGAGGAAGTAGCCTCTAAGTCCTATGTAGTCAGGAGGAAGGGAAAGGAGGATCCTTGCTAGTCTGATTGTTCCCTTTCCCCAAGGCAGTTGGGGCTTTAATTTCTCCTCTTCTTGGGGTCATTTACTTACTCTAAGTCACTCATTTGGGATTCCTGTGCCCATCCCCAAAGAGGGTAGAACAATCAGCCAAGAAACTCCCTTTGGAATTTCAACCTCCCCTCACACACACCCCATTTTACCACAGTTGGCCAAGATCCTATCTCACATTCCTCCCTACTCCATCCCTGCCAGCCTTTCATGGGTCACTTCTTTATCTTCCCACCCCACACAACCCCACCCCAGTCCCAGCTCTGTACCCCTAACCCTCCCACCCTGAGATAAAAGATAGTAGCTACTCCCAATCCTGACTTTGTCTGGTAAGAGTTCATAAGATCAAAAGATTTAGACCTGAAAAGGACCTTTGGAAAGTACAACGAATGGGAAGGATGCTGGGTTTGGAGTCAGACAACTTGGATTCTAATCCTGGCTGGGCTGCTTACCACCTGTATAATCTAAGACAAGTCACTTAACTTCTCTGAGCCTCAGTTTTCTCATATGCAGGGGAAAGCTGTAAAGATGAGTCCAGTTGTGCTCAACTGTTTTTCTTAATTTTAAAGGAGGGTCTTATTGCTGAGGGTGGGAAGAGGGTATATCAGTAACTAATCAGTGAATAACAAAAACAAAAATCCTTAATAAAACTTTTAAAAGAAAAGAAATAAAATGGAGGGGTTGAACTTCCCTTACCAATCCCATTCAGATGATGCCACTCCCTTGGCTTTAGATCTGATAATCTATACCCCATAATTTAGCCTTTGATTATATTCTTCATTGCTATCTAATTATGTACTTTGCCTAAGCCTTTTCTCCCCAGCCAAACTCTTAGGTACTGGAGGGAAAAGGTATACAGGGAGACAGTGTAGATACTGAAAAGCACATTGAACTTACAGCCAGAAGACCCAAGCACATATTAAATCCTGGCTGCACTGCTGACCTTTCATTGTATGTCACTTACCCTCCTTGACTCTGTTTGCTCATCTGTTAAATGGGGATGATAGTAGTTACACTATAATCTACCTCGTGGGGTTTTTGTGAGATCCAAATGAGACCATGCATGAAAAACACAGTTTTAAATCTTAAAACTCAACATTATGCATGTAATCTCCATGCATTTGGTATTTGCTAAAAAAAACAAAAAATACTTATGATACTCCCCACAGCCCAGTATTGGCTTCAAACATACCAGAGTTGTTCCTTTCCTTTTCTGTTTGTTTTTTCTGTTCTTGCTGCCTTCATTGATTCACTTGTTCATTCAATAAACATTTATTGAGGGAGCCTTCCAGCGCCCTCTCTGTTTGGCTCTTTCCTAGCCATCTGTTAAAGATCAGCTCGAGTACTTCTTGATAATTAGAGCTTCCCAAAATGGAATAACCTGTCTCGTGCAGCAGTGAGCTTCCCTTTACTGGAAACGTCCATTGCCCCTTTCTGTGATGCTTGACATCCGGTACGGCCGTGCTCGCTACGTGTTTGGGGGCAGGTTGACTGACTCCCCCAGGTCCGCACGGGAAACCGCGCGTCACTTCCCACCCCCAAATGCCGCAATGCCCACCTGCTCTCCTCGCCTTCCAGCAGCTTCCTATAGGTGGCGATCTCGATGTCCAGGGCCAACTTGACATTGAGCAGATCCTGGTACTCTCGCAGCTGCCGGGCCATCTCCTGCTTGCTTCTTTGCAGGGCAGCCTCCAGCTCCTCCTGCTTGGCCCGGGCATCCTTGAGGGCCAGTTCTCCACGCTCTTCAGCCTCGGCGATGGAGGCGTCCAGCTTTACACGCTGTGGGGAAGAGAGGGTAGGAGGGGAAGGGAGGATGGGAGGGCAAGACAAGAGAAGAGGGAAGTTTTGAGGCATCAGCTTGGAGATTTGGAGTAGTGTCCATAAAGGGATTCCATGATCCTTGATAGATACAGAGACAGAGACAGAGACAGAGAGACAGGGAGAGACAAAGAGATAGAGACAGAGAGACAGAGACAGAGAGACAGACAGAGACAAAGACAGAGAGATAGAGACAGAGAGAGATACATGGAGAGATACACACATATATACATATATGCAAACATAGATGATAGATACATAGATATGCATTTATGTAGCAAACTTCAAAGTTTGCAAAGTGCTTTACAAATATTTCTCATTTTATCCTCACAGCAACCCTGGGAGGTAGGTGCTATTATTATTCACATTTTACGGATGACAAAACTGAGCCAGACAAAGATTAGGTAACACAGCGAGTAAGTGTCTAAGCGCAAATCTGAACTCTGGTCTTCCTGCCTCCAGGGTAAAGGGTAAAGGTGTCCCCAGATACTATGGACTCACTCAGATCTCCCCCATGGGCTCCAATTAATTACTGGGAATCATTTGATATTATATTATATATATATATATTGATATATTATATTATATTGATATTATAAATATGGCCAGAGTGGTATGATGTATGTTCCTCCAAACTCCAGGCCTTCAGAAGACCCCAGGCCTTTTCCTTCATTTCCTCCACTCCTTCACAACTAAATCATATGAGTCATGGTAAGAATGCTCTGCTCCTGGTCTGGGACCCAGTTTGTGGCCTCTGAGAGGAAGTCTGAAAGGGTACCACAGAATAACCCCTTGAACATCTCAGAACCACTGAGATAGTCCAGAAATCCCTCCTAGGATACTCCCAGGTTCAAATAGGGGTTGGAACAGGCCCCCTGCGGCAGCTGAGGGCCTTTGTTAAGTCTGAGTCCTCAGCTCAGAAATGGAAAAAGAACTTGAGGTACATTAGGATCCGCCTAGAGGTAGACAGAGAATGAAGAAGGGACCCGTTTGGCCCATCAGTCCTCATAGCTTATGTGGCCCCATATGTTCTCCCTTCCTTAGCTCCTGCTTGGAGTCTCCCTAACAGAACAATGGGATGCCCCAGTCTAGCATTTTCCAGGCCCAGAGTGAACAAGCAACTCTAACCAGCAGGGAAACTAGGACAGAGAGACCTGGGCTTTGTCCCTGGGGCACTAAAATGTAAAGAGCATAAAAAAATGTAAATAATGAGTTTAAGAGATTGTGTAATTTAAAAATGCATTGTATTCACATGTTGACTTCACAGGCACTTTTTCCCCAGCATGGAAACAACTGCATTTAGCACACTTAAATTAACTAAAATAATTAGTTAAAATAGGAAGCTATAAGATGTCAAGGATTATTAATAATACCCATCTCTGAGCCGCTATAGTAATTAATTATGTCTGTTGAATCGAGCAAATGGCTTCTTGTATTATTTTCACATCATGAATCACAGTGATATGTGCTGCTAGCTCTCAGCTTCAAAATGACTAGGTATGGTCCTGTCGAACAGCAGCCAATTCTGTCTCTCCAGCTGGGTTTCTGTCTTTTTCCTTCAGGGTCTCATCCTTCTGAATGGAAACTTAATTCCAGTGAGGAAGCAGTCCCTTCTCTGTGTCTTATAGCAATTTCAGATGGAAGTAAGTCTGAGGTAGGGTTATGAATACTGTCATCCTCCTCCCTCATATCCCACATACATTCTTTCTGCCTGAGGTCAATTCTTTATAAGGTTTTATTCCTCAAAGTCATTATAAATGTTACATTTATAACATTTATATGTGTATAAAACATTATATATATTTATAACATAATATATATGTTATACATGTCATATATGTTACATAATATATTGTATTGTGTATAATATATGTCATATATTATATTTATAAAATATGTATAACATTATAAATATATTTCCTTCTTCAGATTCCCAGACAAAGTTGAGGAGGATATGGTAGAATAGATTTGGGAAGGGGTGTTAAGGCTATGCTAATTATTTAGAGAAATGCTCCATAGGGTTATTAAGAAATAGATATATATATATAGAAGCCAACGAGGAAGAAGCATTGGTAGTGGGTAGGGTTTCAGCAGGGGTTGAGGGGACCAGAGACTGTCCTGGTTTTCTAAAATGGTGAAAATCCAATAATCCCACAATGCCAACTTTCATGCTTTTAGGAATCAAAATATTGGGCATTTTGGGTTTGTTAGTTATGGTAGGGGAGGGGTCCCACACTACCTGGTTCTTGATATTTTCGATCTCAGCCTGCAGCCGCTGGATGGTTCTGTTCATCTCAGAGATCTCATTCCGTGTGCTTCGAAGGTCATCGCTATGTTTTCCAGCCTGAACCCGGAGGGTCTCAAACTAGAAAGGAGAAAGGAGAGAATGACAGAAGGTGATTAATGAGAATAAATGATTCATCCACAGGGCCAAGGAGGTAGCCCTCAGTTTTACCTCCTCAGCCACCATGCGTGCCCCCCAACATGCACACCCAAGCCTCCTACAATCTCCCATTCACCATAAAGCCTTTGTCTAGAATGGCCTCACTTCCCATCACCTGCTGAAGTCCTACCCAGTATTTTAAAGCTCAATGCAAACCTAGCTCTTCCATGAAGTCTTCCCTAAGTCCCTTTTCAGTAATGCTCTCTTTTCTCTGACTTCACATGACACTTTATTTTATAATAATAATAATTAATAATAATATAATAATAACATTTATGGATAATATCTACTTATGTGCTAGGCACTGTGCTGAGCACTTTACAAATATTATCTCATTTAATCCTCACAACAACCCTAGGAGATAAGTATTACTATCCCCATTTTACAGTTGAGGAAATTGAGGCAAACAGAGGTTAAATGACTTGACTAGGATAGGGCCTGGACCTGTGATTTCATTGCTACAGGAAACTCCTTACTGAGGGGGACTCCCCCTTCCAATATGGGGTGGCACTATCTCTGCAAATTATAGTCTTAGTTTCATAGAACACTGAGAGACTAGTGACTTGCCCAGGGTCACACAACCTGGGTCAGAAGAAGGACTTGAATTCAGGTCTTCCTGGCTTCAAAGTGGGAACTCTATCCTCCAAGCCATAATGTCTCTCTGTTGCACTTAGAGCATAAGATTCTATATCACAGATCTCTGTCTCTGCCTCTTCCTCCACTAGGATCCTCTTTCTGTGCCTTATCATGACATGAAGTTTCTTCTGCCTCCTTGAAGGCTATACCTATTATATCTCTAATAAAGACCTTTGCTGAGTACTCAAGAAGAGGAAATTATATCCTACTGTGACACTATGAACTGAGGATTCCAGTTTGGGGTTGACTGGTATCTGAGGAAGGCTATGGCCTCTTCAATCTTGAAGAATAAGCCTTTGTCTGAACTGAGCGAGGTAGCTCAAGGGAATTACTAGGATGACCCCTGCAGGTCCTTACAAGGTGGAGTATTTGAATCCTTCCCAAAACCTCATTCACCTTACTCTGGTACCAGGATTCAACTTCAGCCCGGCTGCGGTTGGCAATATCCTCATACTGAGCTTTGACCTCAGCAATGATGCTGTCCAGGTCCAAGTTACGACTATTATCCATGGAGAGGACCACAGAAGTGTCTGAGATCTGGGTCTGCAGCTCATTCAGCTCCTGTAGAAACGTGGACAGTTATGGTTAGGGACCAGCAGACAAAACTTTTCCTCCCCACCCAGATTCCAGAGGTGCACCACACATCAGGCAACATTAAGAGGAAAAATAAAGGGCAATGCAGCAAAGGGAAAGGCAACACAGCAGACAATGAGCTAAAGATACTTAAATAGATGCTGGGAGAGAAGTGAAAAAAAGAGGAGAGAGATGCAAGGGACACAATGAGAGACAAAGAGATGAAAATACCCAAGGAGATACTGAGAGAGAAATGAAGAAAGAGCGGGGACAGATACCAAGAGAAATACTGGAAGAAAGAGGCCAATAATCGGAATAGTGGGCATTTATATAACACTTTAAAATTTCCAAGGTGGTTTTCATGTTATTTTCATGTTATTTTCTTTGAGGTTCATAGTAAGCCTATGCAACAGGCACTGTAGGTATTACAATGCCCATTTTATAGATGAGAAAACTGAGGCCCAGAAAGATTAAGCAACCTGTTCAGTCAGGGGTGAGATTTGAATTCAGGGCATCCTGACCCCAAGTCTAGCACAATACCAAGGCAGATATTGCAAGAGACAAACTTAAAGAGAACCTGAGAGAGATATAAGATAGAGATACCTAAAGACATAGGGAGGTGTGGAAGCCAAAGTGATGAGAGAGAGACATAGACACAAACACATGGATACAGAGGATCTTGTAACATATTCTTGAATTAGGGGTTTGCTCGTATTTCTGCTGTCAAGAAGAGTTATTTGTTAGGCTCTCCTTGGATTAGGGATACACCACAGAGACACATATCTATATCTATAGATATAGATATATTATATATATATATATACGTGTCTGTGTGTGTGTGTGTGTGTAAAATAATGGCTGGGGTTGGGACAATGCCAACACTAAAGGCAATACCAATCTGTGCGATTCATACAGGCTGGTTGAAATTCAGACATAGGTGGGAGTCAGGAAAATAGAGACCCAAACCTATGTGTAGAATAGCTAGTGGAACTTCTAGGGCTGTATTCCAAAGAGATCATACAAATGGGAAAAGGATCCACATGTACAAAAATATTTATAGCAGCTCTTTCTGTGGTGGCAAAGAATTGGAAATTGAGGGGATGCCCATCAGTTGAGGAATGGCTGAACAAGTTGTGGTCTATGAATGTAATGGAATACTATTGTGCTATAAGAAATGTTGAACAGGCAGACTTCAGAAAAACATGGAAAGACTTGTATGGACTGATGCTGAGTGAAGTGAGCAGAACCAGGAGAACGTCGTACACGGTAACAACCATATTGTGCGATGACTAACATTGATAGACTTAGCCCTTCTCAGCAATGCAAGGATCTAAGACATCTCCAGAGGTCTCATGATGGAACATCCACACCCAAAAAAAGAACTACGGAGTTTGAATGCAAATCGAAGCATACTATTTGATATTTTTTTTCTTCTGTTTTGTTTTATTTCCTCTTTCTGGTGGTTCCTCCTATTGGTTCTAATTCTTCTTTACAACATGACTAATGTGAAAATATGTTTAATAGGAATGTATATGTATAGCCTATATCAAATTGTGCACCATCTTAGGGAAGGAGGGGGAGAAAAATTTTAAAAAGCTTATGGAAGTGATTGCTGATAAATCAAAATTAAAAATAATTAGAATATAGAATATAGAATATAAAAATGTATAATAAATAATAAAACATTTTTAAAAGAGGGAAAAAAGAATAGCCAGTGGAAGTATCCACAGAACTATAAGTGACCCCATGAGCCTCCCGAACTTTATGAACCCAGTTCTCCATGCCTCCACCAAGACACCGAAAGGACAGTTAGGTTGGTTCAATGAGAATGTCCATGGGTCTATAAGGAAAAAGAGTGAGTAAAAAAAGAGTAGAGTAAAGTGTGAGGACAGATGAGAGGGAGTGAGTGTGAGGTTGGCTAGAAGTATATAGGAAAGAATCAGCAAAAGTGATAGTAGGAGAGAGTAATGTGAATCAACAAGCAGTCTATCCAGGATATTCTGGAGCCCCATTCACCTCACACTTCTCACGAAGTAGTTGTTCAACGTACAAATGTCAAGCCTTCGGCCACACAAAACCATTCCATGTTTACTAGATCCCTGTTTCATTCTAACCTGGCTTTGAGCCTCGAAATGTATACAGAACCTGAAATAATCTCCCCATCTTCCTCTCAGCCCAGGTCTATCCCTCCCCTTCTTGCAGATACGATTCCACTTTCTCTCCCCATACATACACACATGACTTCACACACCTTCCCTAACTGACCCTACCCAGTTTTCCTTATTCCTTCCTATGTTCTCAATACTAATATGACATATAAAGTAATAAAATATCATAGGTGTAACAGCTTTAGAATTGATGACCCCACACGTAACCCACGTGAGGTCTGATTGAGGCAAAATGGGCCTCGGCAACCACACAAGTCCTTATCCCTTTCTACTGCTACTGGGTAGAATTATTTCTTTATTAATTCTCCCTAAAATCTAGGGAGGTATTTAAGGTATTTCAAGGAGGTAACTGAGGTATTTAAGGAGTATGTTCTGTTACTTAATCATAAGCTAATAGAAATGTATGATCACTCTCAATTATTTCTGAGCCCCCACTCATTTATAAATAAACCAGAGAAGTCACTTTTCACGTATGCTTTCTCTATATGTCTCTCTCAAATCCCCTAATCTCATGGGCTTAAATTAACATCAGTGTTATTAGCTATACAATAATAACAAACAATAGAGACATATATAAAGATTTCAAACATTTAACAGCTGTGAAAAGGATCACAGTCACCTCTGGCCATCAACTGCAACTGTCACTAAAATCATTAGCACCAGCACTCAAAAATCTCCAAGATAAACATCAAACTCTCAAGAATTTTCTTCAGGTTATTTTCTCCACAGAACGAGTTAAACTTAGTTCTCCCAAAATGCCCTTTCAGTTTTTCTTAAAGATCACAGATAACTCACTCAGACTCTCAGGAAAGAAGTTCTCTTAATCCTTTCTCTAAGTGTATAACAGAATCTCTCTTAGCCATGACTGTTAAATCACTCCAGAATTACAGGTAAAACTATGAATCCCCAAGAATTATCTCATTCTTAAAGTTTAACTTAACAGTAACTCATTCTTAAAGATATAGCAACAGTCTCTGTGGGAAGAGATGGTGTTGCATAGGATTACGAGTTTAGAGATTATCTAGTCTTTTCACTGTATAGAAGAGGGAACTGAGATGAGCAATTAAATTACTTGGCCATTGTTACAAAGAACCAGGATTTAAACTGACTCAAAACAGGTAATTTTTTACACTATTCTATGCTGAATATATATATATGTATATATGTTTTATGTATATACATATATATGTGTACGTATACACACACATATATATACACATACTAGCATAAGATAGTATAAAGAATTACCAGTTTGTGTGTGTGTGTATACATACATACATATACACACAAACACACACACACACACACATAGATCAAAATCTACCCCTCTAAAACACATCTGGTTAGATGTCACCCAGCCCAAAGGCAGGTGGCTGGATAAGATGACCTTCCAATCTTCAGTTCCTAAGAATCTCCTACTCCCAGAAGTCCTTACCATTTCATAAAGTGTTCTCAGGAAGTTGATCTCATCAGTCAGGCCATCCACCTTGGCCTCAAGCTCTACCTTGTTCATGTAGGCACTGTCCACATCCTAGAGTGTCAGAGAAAGGAAGACAGCATGAGTCCACAAGAGTAGAAGCAGCCCATTAAACCACTCACACCCAAATGACATCCACTGGCTGCACTGTTATTTAAGGTCATGGCTTAGACATGTCCCTTTGCTTGAAGACAAGCTATGGAGGCCACCAGTCCCCAGTATAAACACATGCTACTGATTAGTCTTAATTTTAAAGGTGTTAGAATATTGGATCAGAGTATCAAGAGCTGGAAATGAGTATTGAGGTCACATAGTCAACCTCTATCTTTTATAAAGGGGACTCAGAGAATTATAGTAACTTACCAAAAGTCACACAGGTAGTAAATAGCAGAGCCAAGATTGAAACCCAGATCTTCTGAATCAAGTTCCAAAATTCTTTCTATACTTTACCACCCAACATACTTGATAAATTATTTTAATACTTGGTACTGGTTGGCTAAGATATCTTGAACCTCCAAGACTGGCATTTAACCACTTCTAAAGCTCAAGTTAGGATTAGACTCCCAGTTCCACCACCAACCAGTTTCATGATCTCAATTAAGAAAATTTCTTTTCCTCTCTGAATCTATTTCATTATCTATAAAAATGTTTTTAAATAAGTCTTGTCTTGGTGTATCCACAGAGCTATTAGACGATTAACCAAGATAATGGAGATGAAAGTACTTTCGGAAGAATGTAAAGTACCTTACAAATACAATGTAGCTTTAATTATCATGGTGGTTGTTAGTATTACTATTGTGTGTATTATATATGTTGCCTTCTTTGTGCAGATGAAAATTCTGATCCACTACCCGTGGGGCACATGCTTTGAGTGGTTTCTCCATCAGTAAAGATGGGTGTATGTTGAGCCAACCACACTCTCTGAAGAGCGCTAACCCATTTGTGTCATACTTGGCCAAGACTAGAAGTGTAGCCCAGAGTACAAAATAGCAACCCGATCTCCCCAGGGCTGGAAACCATGACCCTTGAGCCATTCATGCTCAGGAAGACTATTGGTCTTGGTTGAAGACATTATCTGTCCTAGTCATAAACTCTTACAGACAGAACATCAAAAATAGAAGGACCTTAGAGATAATCATTTTACAAAAGAGGAAGATGATGGTGATCATCTGATGGTGATAGAGGGAAATTGATTAGTTCAAGGATGCAGAACAATTTAGTGGCAAAGCCAAAACTAAAACCAGGGTCACCCAGGCACATAATTCATGCTTACGTAGCATCTTGAAGTTCATAAAGAACCTTTCTCACAACAACCAAATGAGGTAGTATTCCAAAGCAGTCAGTCATTCAATAAACATCTATTAAGTGCTATGTGACAGGCACTGTGCCAAGTGCTGGACATACAAAGAATGGCAAAATATAACCCCTGCCCTCACAGAGCTCACAGTCTAATGGGGGAGATGACAAACATGTAAATAGCTAAGTACAAATAAGACACACAAAAATCAATGGAAGGAAGGCAGTAGCATTAAGGGGGCTCAAAAAAGACCTATCTAATCCAATAAGCACCTAATAAATACCTACTATATAGAAAATACATTGACAAGTGCCGTGGATCCAAAACCAAAATTATTCCTGACTTCAAGGAACTTATTCTACTTACTTTGTCCCCAATTTCATTTATAAGGAAATGGTTTCAGAGATTAAGCACATGTCAGAGCCACCAAGATGGGTATAGACTTTATGACTAGGACAGATAATGTCATTCCCAAGACCAACAGTCTTGCTGGGGTAGGGCAGGGCATGAATGGCTCAAAGGTCATGGTTTCCAGCCCTGGGTGGGTGGGGTTGCTATTTTGTACTCTGGGCTGCACTCCTAGTCTTGGCCAAATACGACACAAATTGGGTCAAGTGCTCTTCAGAGAGTGTGGTTGGCTCAACACACCCATCTTTACTGATGGAGAAACTACTCAAACCACCAGGTCCAGCATTCTTCCAACTACACCTCACTGTTGCTCTACTCCAATGTTTTTTTTTTTACACCACAATAGTGACTACTTGGTCAGGACACATGCTCCTGCCTACCACTCACCTTCTTCAACATCACAAATTCATTCTCAGCAGCTGTGCGCTTATTGATTTCATCTTCATACCTGAAAATAGAAATAGATGGGGTGAGAAGGATGAGACAGCAAGGAAGCTTCTCATTCTACACCTCCCCAGGAACCCTAAAGCAAAGGTAATCTGCTTATCCAGTTCTCTAATAATCTTTCTTGGAAACCAGCCCTTCTTTCCGCCCCCTCCAATCCCCTTCAAACCCAAGGGCCTAGGGTCTAACAGAAATTTAATCTCCCAAGGTCCTCTATATGAGTTTCTCTGGAACTCTGTATGGGGTGAGTGGTACTCAGAAATTAGGGTCTATAGACAGTAGGATAGACAGAGTTACAAAATTAACTTCACCTCATTAGGTAGAATTAGAAGTTGGGGAGGTTTCAAGAGAAAAGAGGACACTAGTTTAATACAGTTTTATAACTGGGTGGTCTCGGGGCATCAAATGGGCTTGCAGCTAATGGAGTATAATAGCATCTGATGGTTGTTCAGTGATGACAGCCACAAAGAAGGATCATGGGATTGAGAACTGAGAAGGGACCTCAATTAACTGAGGAGGAAATTGAGGTTCTGTGAGATTGTTAGTTGCTCAAAACATCCAGGATTCCCTCTGCCCCACCCTAGTCTTTGAAATCAGCTTCAATGGCCAGAGGGAGAGCAGGGGACAAAAAGCCGAACAGCTGCTACAAGGTAGTACAAACAGAAAGGAAGAGCAGATCTCCTCCCAGCCCTCCAGGATCTTTCCCCACCTGCCCTCCTTTCCTCCGCTTTCTACATAGATCAAAAGACAGAAGAGATCTGGGCTTTAAGTGGGCTGGGAGGAGAATGGGGAGTGAAAATCATCAGGTTAAAAGGTGCTTAGAATCCTAGGAGCTTTCATCAGCCCCTCCATGCTTCTCTTTTGCACCTGTTTCCACTTCACCTGCTATGAGGATTAGGGATGTTGACTTTAGGGATGGGCAGGGCATTTCCCCATACCCAGAAGGCCGGGTTCATTCTCAGTTGTTATCCAGGTCAGCTCCCATCTCCCACAAGCTTCTGCCAGAAATATCTAGTCCCTTTCCAATTTGGCCCTCCTTCCTTACTCCTGGAAGCCCTCCTATATTAAGCCCACTTCTCCTAAGGTCTTCAGCCCTGAGCCTTCTCCTCCTAAGGCAGAGCTCTGATGCCTGCAGCACCTAACAAAGTGTACCGGGCTTGGCCCCACCCCAGCACTCAAATTGTGATTTCCCATGAAAGGGAAGGCACAGCAGTTGCCTCCCAGGCTGTCCTCAGCAGCCCCCACCTTCAAAGCCTTCCACTTTCTCTGCCTCCATACCTTCAGTTTTTGTGTTTCCTACTGGACTCTGACTCCTCTCACCCCCTTGACAATCCTGTCCCTTAGGAACATAGGATTTAGAACTGAAAGTTCAGCTAATGCAACTTCTTCGTTTTCTAAGAGAGGATACTGAGACCCAGAGAGGTTGTAACTTTTCCACCTCGAACCCAAGCCCTCTGACTCCCAATCTATTTCTTCTTCCACCATATCACTCTGCCACCTCTCCAGGAGTCCTTTATTCTGCATCCCTACAGTAAGTGTGATGCTTCATTTGTATTTGTCCATATTCTGTTTGGAAAGGTTCCTTCCACCTGAATCACCCCTGCTAAAATAAAGCACCCTCTCTTCTCCCACCCCTCTCTCTTTCAAGAGCAACTTATAGAAGGACTCACCACTGGTGTGATCATGTTAATTCTTGCAAAGGAAAGAAGAACATCTGCTTTTCACTTTGATGACCAGAGTCTCAGAAAGCAGCCCCCCAAGAAAGCACGAAGTGAAGGTGGGGGAAGGGAGGAAGGGACAATTCAGGACTTGTCAATAAAGAGTCATTAGCCAAGCAGTTTCAGCCTGCCACTCCTGAGGGTCCAACGAGAGGGGACAAAGCTAGGCCTGCTACGGGACAGATGGACGTTAGACAGACTTGCAACTGGGCTATTTACCCAAGAAGACTTAGAGGGAAGCATAATAGCTATCTTTAAGCATTTAAAAGACTATTATGGGAAAGAAGGCATGAGACTTGCACCCAGGAGCAGTGACTGGAAGGTGGCAAATGTTAGGTCTGAGGTCAGGAGAAACTCCTTAGAGCTGTCCAGTGATGGAGTGAGCACCCCATCACTGGGGAGTATTCAGGCATATGTGATGGTTGTGGTAGATGGGGTTTGAGTTCAAGCTTTACTAGGACTAGTGTCTAAGGTCCTCCCAGGATTGAGATTTTTGTGAAAGTCTTTCTCAATATTTGGGGCAGTAGGGGAGGTAATGAGAGCAGAGATTACATGATGGGGTGGGGATGGGGGATTCCATAAATAGACTGAGTCTTTCTGAGAGGAAATTATGAAGACCATGGGCCTGCATTAGAGATTCATCAGCTCTGAAGAAAGGAGTATGGTTGGGTCAGCATCAAGAACGGCAGGATTTCCACTGAGGGTCCAGGGCCTCCCAAGCCCCCACCCCCACACAGAGCCCCTCCCACTATGTTACTTGTTCTTAAAGTCCTCCACCACATCCTGCATGTTCTTCAGCTCCCCCTCCAGGCGGCCTCGGTCTCCCTCAAGTCCATCCAGCTGCCGCCTCAGGTTGGCGATCTGGGCTTCAAAGATGGATGGAAGGCAGCTGCCTTTGGAGGACTTCTGCTCCTGGAGGAGGCTCCACTTGGTCTCTAGCATCTTATTCTGCTGCTCCAGGAAGCGTACCTGAGATCCCAAGGAAGAGGCAGATCAGAGAGCTGGGTGGGGCACCTAGGTAACACAGTGGATAGAGTGCTGGGCCTGAAGTCAGGAAGCCCCATGCTCAAATCTGGCCTTACTCACTTACTAGCTACGTGGCCTTGGGAAAGTCATTTAACCTTTGTTTGCCTCAGTTTCCTCAACTATAAAAATGGGGACTACTGGGGAAGGAGTTCCATTCACTGAGCCGACCCTATTATAATAATAGTAATAATTAGTAATAATAACAATAACACTTCTATAGCATTTGAAGGTTTAAAGAGCACTTTCTTTGCTTGTACTATGTACCTTATAGGGCTATTGCATTAGTGTCCCCATTATACAGATAAGAAACTGAGGATCACACCCTTTGTAAGCAGAGCAAGGATTTGAGCCCAGTTATCTAGACTCTAAGTAGAGTGCTTTGTCCATTCCTTGTGCTGAGCATTGTAAGAAAATTCAGAAGGAGAATGAGGCCAGGACATGGCCCTTCCCAGTGCAGCTGGGGAGACAAGACTCAAGGTGACAAATAGATAACGAGCAATAAAAGCCGAGTTTGCCCAGTGCCCAATAAATAGCAGGCTTCCTGGAGAAGTTGAAATCTGATCTGGGACCTGGGTAGAATGCAGCTGGGAAGAAAGGACTGCGGTATGGGTGAAACATTCCAAGTAAGAGAGATCATGCAAACAATGAGGAAATGCAGGACATAGGCAGGGTCAGGGAATGAACCCTTCTGGAGTAGAGGGTTCCTGCAGGGAATATTAGAGAAATAAGGTTGGAAATATGAAGAATTTCAAATGCCAAAAATTTGGGTTGGGGCAGCATTTATTAAGTGTCTGCTGTATGCCAGTCACTGGGCTAAGTGCTAAGGATTAAGGTAAAAGGCAGTCCCTGCTCCCAGAAAGCTCTGAGTCTAAGGGGGGAGATAACATGCAAACAAGTGTGTACAGACAAGCCATATACAGGATAAACTGGAAATAATCAACAGAGGGAGGGCACTAGAATTAAGAGGGATTGGGAAAGGCTTTCCTATAGAAGATGAGATTTTAGCTGGGCCTTGAAGGAAACCAGGGAAACCAGGAGATGAGAATGAGGACATATGAAATAGCCCAGGGCCATCCCCCCTACCCAAAGAAACCAACCAAGACCCTGGCCCTTCCTCTTCCTCTCTTCCTGTCCCAGCTCTCTTTGGACCTCCCAATCTATCCTGGACTTGCTCTGCCTTTCTGATACAGGTCGTTTGGGAGAGGGGGAGAGGGGAAAACAAGAAAAATCAATCACAGGATCAGAGCTCAAAAGGACTTCAGTGGCCTTCTGGTCCAACTCCTTCATTTTAGAGATGAGGAACTGAGGTTCCAAAGGGAGTAAGTGACTAGAACAAGGTCATGCAGACAGCAAGTGCAGAGGCATGGTTTGCGTTGTTCAGGTCCGATGACTCTTTCTGCTATGCCACCCCTCCTAACTAATGTCGACAGAATAATGCTAATTCATGCTTTAAGGCAAACAAAGCACATTCATCACAAAAGCTCTGGGAGATAGGGGGTACATGCATTATTAATCCCATTTTACAGAGGGAGAGACTGAAACTCAGAGTTACTGAATTACGGGTGGTTGCATGGGCAATATCAGAGTTAGAATCTACAATGCCTGCTTCTGAGACTGGTGCTCTTTCTATTATTTAGCATAATATCCTGAAAATAGCTTGAGATTCCACAGTCCACCACAAAATCTGTGTCTGGGTTCAATCCCTCCCAGTTGCCTTCAGTCAATTATTCTAGTCAATCAAACAAGTCTGTAATAAACTCTGTACTAGATACTGGGCATACAAAAACCAAACATGAAATTGCTTCTGCCTTCACTGAGCTTACATTCTTTTTTTTTTTTTAGGCAGTCAGGGTTAAGTGAGGGTCACACATATAGTAAGTGTCTGAGGCCGGATTTGTACTGATTTCTACTAGACCTATTTATGCACCTTGCTCACTGAAACCCATCCTATTCTCTCACCCCCTGAGGGAAGAGGAGCTCACCTGTTCCCAGTCTGATGGGGGAGGAAGGACATACCCACAGAGTTTTAGATGCTGGATAGGATGAAAGGGTGGGGTGGGGTAGAGAGACTCCCTGGAGAAAGGGAGATTTAAGAACAGGCCCAAAGAAATAAGGGTTGGTCAGATTACAAGGCTCTGTAGTCACTAGGCCCTTAGAAAGGGGAAAGGTGGTAAACTAATTCCCATGTCTACTGTTTGCCTCCGCACCTCCACCTTCCACCCCTCATCCTCCCCACCTCCACCCTCCAACCCCCATCCTCCCCACCCACTGCAACTTGGGGACAAAGATCTCTATAGCTTAGGGTGTTGTGTGGGGGAGTGAAATGGAGGGGGAGGGAAAGGGAGGCCTGGAAATTTCCACCTCACCCCTTTCTTACCTTGTCAATGAAGGAGGCAAACCTGTTGTTGAGGGTCTTGATCTGCTCACGTTCCTCCTTGCGCACCTGCTGGATCTGGTGGTCAATCTCCAAATTGAGTGGGGCCAGCAGGCTTTGATTGATGGTCACCTCATGGATGCCAGCCCCTCTAGATCCAAAGCCTCCCCCTGAAGCCCCTCCATAGGCAGAGTGGAATCCCGAAGCCACTCGGGGCTTCCAAGAACCCAAGCCATAGAGACTGCTACTTCCGAAGCCCCCTGGCTGGCTGGCTGAGCCACCCCTGGAGGTCACTGAGACCAGCACCCTCTTGTCTCCCCTTCGAGGAAAGGCTGCAGAGCGAGAGCTGAAGGACTGGGAATTAAACTGGACAGACATACTGGCAGAAGATGAGGTTCTGGCCGGGCGGCTGGGCACAGCTGGACAAGCCTGGGTGAAACAGGAGCGGTGAACCCTCTGGAATACCCCCCAGAAGCTGGCCCCTTTTTATCCGTTAGGAACTGGGCTGGGCCTGCCCCAAGCTAGCTGGAGAGATCAGCTTACAGCAGGTAAGTGGGCGGGGTTGGCTTTCATCCACCTTTCTCAACCTGCCAGGAACCTCCTCATAGAGACTAGGCCACTTTTGCCTGAGGAACTGGCTGGGGGTTGGGGGGGCTGGTGCAGTAGTCAGGTATAGCCACACCCAGTCCCACGCCACTATCACTACCATCTAACCCTAAGGTCCCCAAAAAGGATGACCTGGAGGGAGAAGAGATTGGCCCTGCCATCTGGGAGGCATCACCTGATGGAGGAGATAGTACCTACATTCAGGATACAGAAACAGAGACAAAGATTGAAGAAAGGGCAGCCTGATAGCTCTGAGGGAATGGGGAAAGGATTTATGTAAATGTCTGGGGAGGAATGAGCCATAGTAGGCTTTTTGGACAAGATGAGTGTAGAGCAGAGTTGACAAAGTGGGGCAGTAAAAGTTTCCTTATCTATAAAAGGAAGGACTTGGAGCAGATAACCTCCAAGGTCCTTTCCAGCTCTAAATCTTATAATCCTAGACCTTGGGTGTCTCAGTTTGGGGCTGAAGTGGTGATAGCGGGGAGGGATAAAGATGGAATTATGTGTAGACACTGGGGCCCTGAGGTCAGTAGTGAATCATGCAACTCATGGGATAATCCCACCCCTACCATGCTTCGAGGGCCAATGTGGGAGGAAATTTGCCTGGTGGTCCCTAACCCAGCTCTAATGGAAGTCAGCAACTCTTCAGCCCAGGGAACTCTCTCCCCAGGGCTATCCTCTCCCCTGAGGGACAGCTCACTTCTTAAGCAATGTGACTCCTGGGCCCTGGAGTTGGATCCAGTCTCTGGTCTAACAGGTTTATCTTAGCACCCCCAGGCCTGAAGGAGTTTGGGTAGGGACCCTGTTCCACCTCTCTATCTCTTTTCCATTCTGGTTCTCAACCCTCAGGGCCCTCCCTTTGCAGGAAGCTGTGGTCAGGTATTCTGGGAAAATCTGCTTCGTGTCTCACTCATACATACATACACACATTCACACAAACACACTCATACATGGTTGGGTGGGGTGGGGGAAGACATGGATGGAAGATAGGATGTTCTACAAGAAGGGCAGAGGAAGGTTTTCCTTTTCACTGGATCAGAGGGGGCTCAGAGCCATTCCTGACTATTTCTTCACTCCCCCTACAAAAAGCAGAGTTTCTGCATCGAGGCAGAGCAGAGCAGGGCAGCCTCCCTCCATCCTCATCATTCCAAAATGACTGAAAATATTTCTAGAGATAAGAACAGTTGACAGTCTCACCACCACCCCCTACCTCCCCACGAGCCTTGAACATTGTCAGTCAGCTTTCATAGAATGGCTGAAAAGTCCTCCCAGCTTAACTCTAGAGCTCACTGATTTTAATCACAATGAGGGACATATATTGGCACTTGCGTAACTGGGTATCTGAAGCAGTGCATGTATCTGTGTATTTGTGTACTTGAAAGTATGTTTGTGGGTGCATGTAAATGCGCATTTATATATGTACGTGTCTATGTATGCATGTGTGCATTTGTGAATGTATGTATGTATATATGAGATGAGAGGTTAGATTGAAAGGGACCAGAGATATCATGTAATACAATCCTTTCATCTTATAGATGAGAAAACAGGCTCAGAGAGATTACATGATTTGTCCAAGGTCACACAACTAGCAAAGCGGCACAGCCAGAATTCAAACTCAGCTCACCTGACCCCAAATTCCATGTTCCTGCCAGTAGACCACTCTGTGTAATTGTGGGTCTGTGTCTGAGCATCCAGTGTCTACTTGTACCTACCCATGTGTATGTACATCCATGTGGAGTTTGTATGTGTATTTGCATTATCTATAAGTACTTGTGTATGTCTTCATAGGTACAAAGCTGAACATATCTATGTGTATCTATTCACATATGTGCACACATATATGTATGTTTGTGGCACTTTGAACAGAAAACCCCTTTCCTGGGTGTTTAGTATCTTAACAATTCCCAGCAGTGAGTCAGACATACCTCTCTTATCTCCTCTCCTATATCCTCCCTCAGACTCTAGCAAACAATTTTCAAATGCTTCAAGACCCTGCTGAAAAAGGGAATAAACATTAGACTTAGCAATAAACACAAAGCAGAGCAAAAGGTCAGCCCCTCCAGGTATGTAGCCTTGGGCTATTGCCAGATTCTCCCTGCCTTGCCTTACCTCAAGACTCTGGGCAGTTTGAGAGGTTCCTTTAGAAAACTCTCCTAGGGCGGCATTTTTGGTGCCTTTCACGCAGAACTTAGAAATCATCTTTTACTATTCAGATAATAAAATCCCATCCTCTTAGGGTGATTCTTTGTCTTTCTGTGGCTATTGGAGCTTCTGGATATATGTGGGTGGGAAAGAAATTAACTTCCCCAAGCAAGCAGCAAGAGAAATGTCAGTTAAACAAAAGAAAGATTGAACAGTATTATCTTCCCCAGAGATGCTAGAGTAGGTAAAGCCAGTGCTTTTTGTACTACAGTAGGCTGCTTGTCTATATAAGTGTGTGCATGGTCTATGGGCCTGTCATTTCGCTTCCTTCAATCTAGCAAGATATCAACACACATTCATTAAGTACCTATGTGTTCACATACACATGCACATGTATGTGTATGTTGCTTTGAATTCAAACACAAAACCCCTTTTCTGGGTGTTTAATGTCCCAACAATTTTTAGCTGTGAGTTCTAGACACAAACAAAAATGAGAGTCTTAGCACCCACCCTGGAGTCAGAAGGAACTGAGTTCAAATCTAGCCTTAGACCTTTGACACCTACTAGCTGTGTGACCCTGGGCAAGGTACTTAACCCCATTGCCTAGCAAAAACAAAACCTAACAACAAAAAAAAAAAATGGGAGTCTTTACCCTAAGGGAGTAGAAATAAACCTGTGCACATGCAAGTACATGCAAATATATATCAAGTAAATACAACCTCATTGGAGTAAGGCACTAGCACCTGGTGGAATCTCCTGAGCTATGAAGGAAGTTTAGGATTCTAAGAAGCAAAGGAGAGGAGGGAGTGCATTCCAGGCAATGGGTATGATCTGTTCAAAGACCTAGTGACTGGAAACAGAACAAGAAGACCAGTTTGGTCTAGGGCAAAAAGGAAAGTCATATGTAAAATCAGCCAAGAGAGATAAATTAGACCCAGGTTGTAAGGGGCTTTAAATGCCAAATAGATACACAAGGAATGGCTCCCTGGGCAGGGGAAAGGAAGGAAGGAAACAAGCATTTATTAAACACCTACTGTGTGCCAGGTACTCTGCTAAAGTGCCTTTTACAAATACTTTCTCTTTTGATTCTCACAACAACCCTGGGAGAGAGGTGCTACTATCACCCTCATTTTACAGAAATTGAGACCGACAGGTTAAGTGATTTGCCCAGGATCAAATGAACATCTCAAGTTGGATTTGATCTCAGCTCTTCCTAACTCCTTTCTAGACAAGGTCTTGAGAAAGTTGGAAATAAAAAGATCACCAATAGGGAGTTGGACTCTGAGTAAATGGAGCAACTAATGAAAGTCCTCGCAAAGAGGTAACAAGCATGCCACCTGCCTCATGGTAGAAAGCTGAGTTATGGCTGATACAGACTATTGTATGCATTACCTCAGATACATTTTGTACGAACATAGTTTTTTGCATATTGTTCCTCTCCCCACCCAACCCTTGTTAGAATGTGAGCACCTTGAGGGCAGAGAATGCCTTTCTTTATATCCCTAGCACTAGGGCGTAGCATTTTTGTTGTTCAGCCATTCAGTCCTGTCCAATTCTTCATGACCCCATGGAACACACTGTCCATGGGCTTTTTTTGGCAAAGATACTAAAGTGGTTTGCCATTTTTTTCTCCAGTGGATTAAGACGAACAGAGGTTAAAGTGACTTGCCCAGAGTCCCACAGTAAATGTCTGAGGCCAGATTGAACTCAGGTCTTCCTGACTCCAGGCCCAGCACTCTATCCATTGAGCTATCTAACTGCCTCATTTAGTATATAGTAGGTGCTTAAAAAGTGCTTGGTAACGATTTGGCTGTAGCAGAAGTTTTTGTTTAATTGTTTTTCTCTGTCACAGAGCAAAGTTCAATGGGGGGAGGGGGAATGACTAAGATATAAAGAGAAAAGGCATCAATAACATATTTTTTTTTTAAAATAAAACAAGTCATCCATTCCCTGTTGTCCCCTACCACTGTTTCGAAAGAGAGAGCGATTGATTGCTGGAAAAACTGCCTGGACTGTGGTTGGTGCAGTCTGTGGGGGAGGGGTTCACCACAGGACCTCCTGATCTCATACTCCAAGAATGAAGAGTCTCATTTAGTGTCAGAAGGACCTACAAACTGATTGAAGTTCCTTAGCAAAAATTCCTTGCACAAATGAAATCCTAAATCCAGTTTAAAAAAAAAAAAAGTTTGACCAATGCCTTAAAAATTACTTAGTCAGTACAATTCAAGAAAGTGCCTAAAATGTGTGACACTGCCTCCCTCTCTCAAATCCCACCAGCATTGGCAAATTGAGTTCTCAAAGAGAAGCTGACTATTACTTTCTCAAGGTTTTAAAGGTAACCCTGAGGGATAGAATTCATTCAAGAGCCCCCATCCAGTGTGTTTCCCATTGATTATCAGCCAACCAAAAACTTAATTGGTTTTTAGAACAGGGTATTTACTAAGCAGATATAGTAAAAATAGTAGAAATAAAACCAATCTCCCCAAAAGTATGGGACATGCTCTCCCACAAGTACATCTAGAATCTAGGGAAAAGCAGGCTCAAGCTTAGAGAACACATGTAGCAAAGGACTAATTCACAGCTTCTGGAAATGCTTTTCTCCTTTAATGGAGTCCTCATGAAGTTCCCCTTAGGTATAGCTCTCTGCTACTCTTTTTATATGTGTCTAATTTGTCCACATCTAATCTCTCATTTCCTGATGCAGACATTGCCATCACTTCCTTCTGTGCTCCAGGAATGGACCAAACCTTCTGATCTTTTGAAGTTGAATAGAGGTGTCCTCTGGTCAGTGGGAAAAAGGAGTTTACATTCCAGGCATGGAAAACAGTAAAAAAAAAATACACAGAGTATCTGAGGTATTACCTCACACCTAGTAGATTGGCTAACATGACAGAAAAGGAAAATGATAAATGTTGGAGAAGAGGTGGGAAAATTGGGACACTAATGCATTGTTGGTAGAGTTGTGAACTGATCCAACTATTCTGGAGAGCCATTTGGAACTTTGCCCAAAGGGCTATAAAACTGTACACACCCTTTGACCCAACAATACCACTTCTAGGTCTGTATCCCAAAGAAATCATAAAAATAGCAAAAGGACCAACATGTACAAAAATATTTATAGCAGCTCTTTTTATGGTGGCCAAGAATTAGAAATTGAGGGGATGCCCACCAATTGGGGAATGCTGAACAAGTTGTGGTATATGATTGTGATGGAATACTATTGTGCTATAAGAAATGATGAGCAGGATTCTTTCAGAAAAAGCTGGAAAGACTTATATGAACTGATGAATGAAGTGAGCAGAAACTAGAGAATGTTGTATATAGTAACAGCAATACTGTATAGCGATCAACTGTGAATAACTTAGCTATTCTCAATGACAAGACAATTCCAAAGGACTCATGATGAAAAATGTTATCCATCTCCAGAGACAGAACTAATGGAGTCTAAATGCAGCTCAAAACACACAATTTTTCACTTTATTTTTTTCCTGGTTTTTTTTTTGTTCTGTGTTTTCCTTCACAATATGACTAATATGGAAATACGGCATGGTTGTACATGTATAACCTATGTCAAATTGCTTATCATCTCAGGGAAAAGGGGAGGGAAGGAGAGAACTTGAAATTTTTAAAAAATGAGTGTTTAAAATTGTTTTTACATGTATTTGGGGAAAAAAATAAAATAACATCTAAAAAAATTTACAGAGTAGGCAGTCTTATGTTTAAGGAACAGCAAATAGGCCAGTGTCACTGGACCCCAGAATACGGGGGAAGTGTAAATTATAAGAAGACTGGACATGTAGAAAGAGGCCAGGCTGTAAATGATTTTGAAAGCCAAACAGATTTTATATTTGATCCTAGAGGTAATAGGGAGCCATGAGAGTTTATTGAGAAGGGAGACCTATGCAACATGTACAGACCTGTACTTTAGGAAGAATCCTTTGGCAGATGAGTTGAAAATGGACTGGAGCAGGGAAAGACTTGAGGCAGGGAGAGCAACAGTCTAGCTATGGGGTGATAAAAGGTCTATACCAGGGTGGTGGCTGTGTAAGTAAAGAGAGTAAGACATATGTAAGAGATCTTATAAAGGTAGAAATGACAAGACTTGGCAACAGATTAGATATATGTGGTGAGTGCATATGAGAAATCAAAGATAATACCAAGGTTTTGAACCTAGGTAACTAGGAAGATGGTGGTGCCCTCAACAATAATAAGGAAATTCAAAAGAGGAGAGAAGGGTTTGAGGGGAAAGGAGTTCTGTTTTGGGTATATTGGTTTTGAGACATCTATGGGATATCCAGTTTGAGACGTTCAATAGGCAGCTAGTAATGGGAGAGAATGGAGGTCAGGAGGTAGATCAAGGCTGGACACGTAGATCTGAAAATCATGTGCATAGAAGTGATAACTGAATCTATGGAAACTGATGAAATCACCAAGTGAGAAAAAGAAGAGTGTCAAGGATGAAGCCTTGGAGATATATGGTTGTTGTCTTTCATTCTTGAAAAGGACCAAAATGGCGTCACTATGTTGGAGTCAGGCTACAACGGGTCTGACTGGCTGATCAGATCAATACAACCTCAGAATGCCCTACCACAGATTGGACGTAAATAGCCCATGTGAACATTTGAGATGGGCTGTCCAAATTTTCACATCTCACATATATTTTGAACTACGACAATTCTGCTTCGCTCATAGAGCACAGCACCTTCTCTGATGAGGGCATACTATGCTGGGTAGTCCTGTGCCAGCATTTCCCATGTCACACAGTCAATTCCAAAGTTCTACAGAGAGACCTTGAGAGTGTCCTTGTATCATTTTTTCTGGCCACCATGTGAGTGCTTGTCCTGTGAGAGTTCTCCATAAAATAGTCTTTTAGGCAAGTGTAAGTTTGGCATTCAAACAACATGGCCAGCACATCAGAGTTGCACTCTTTGCAGTAGAGTTTGAATGCTTGGCAGTTTTGTTCAAGAAAGGACCTTAGTGTCTGTTCATCTTATCATGCCAGGTGATCTTCAGAATCTTCCTAAGACAATTCAAATGGAAGTGATTCAGTTTCCTGGCATGGCACTGCTAGACTGTCCAGGTTTCACAGGTATACAACAATGAGGTCAGCACAACGGCTCTGTAGACCTTCAGTTTGGTAGGCAGCCTAATACCTCTTCTCTCCCAAACTTTTCTTCACAGCATCCCAAACACTGAACTAGCTCTGGCAATTCATATGTCAACCTCGTTATTAATGTGTATATCCCCGGAAAGTATACTGCCAAGGTAAGTGAACTTACACACAGCATCCAAAACTTCTACGTTTGATGTAACTGATGGATCCACATATGGATGGTGTGGTATTGGATGATGGAGCACCTGTGTTTTCTTGGTGTTAATTGTTAGGCCAAAATTAGCACAAGCATCAGAGAATTGATCCATATGTTGTTGCATATCACCTTCAGAGGCTGCACTGAGTGCACAATCATTTGCAAACAAAAAATCATACACCAACACTCCCTCCACTTTGGTCTTGGCTTGTAGTCTTTTCTAGTTGAAGAATTTACTATCTATGCAGTAGCTAACTTTCATGCAGTGTTCATCCTCACTGAAGGCATTGGACAACATGGCTGAAAATATCATGCTAAAAAGCATGGCAGCAAGCACATAGCCTTATTTCACTCTACTGGTGACTGGGAAAGTGTGAGAACATCATTCATTATCCAGAATCCAAGCAAGCATGATGACATACAATACTGATGAACAGGCAAACAAATTTTGACACAGTTTTCCATAAGCCCCCATGACTGACAGTATCAAAGGCCTTGGTCAGATCTACAAACATTGTGTATAGACCTCTGTTCTGCTCCTGGCATTTCTATTGGAGTTATCAGGCAGCAAACATCATTTTGTTCATTCTTCAACCCTTTCTGAAGCCACACTGGCTCTCAGGTAGATGACCATCTTCCAGGTAAGGGATCAACCTATTAAAAAGGACTAGCAAAAATCTTGCCAGGAGTGACTAAAAGAGAAATCTGCCCCATTTCCCCCCACCCCCACACCGTGATTGTTACAGGAAAATTTATTTCCTTTACCTTTATAGAGATGGACAATGTTCATCCTTGAACTCCTAGGGGATAACCCCCTCTTGCCATATAACCCAGAAAATTTCAGTCAGCTTTTATATGAGTAATAGACCCCCTGCCTTGTAAATCTCAGCTGAAATAGAATCAGCACCAGGGGTTTTGCTAGGAGAGAAGCCTAATGGCATTCAAAACCTCTTCTTCAGTTGGAAATTTGTCTAGAAGGATTGACTCTAACCTGAGGTAAATGGTCTATGGCTTCAGCATTGATTGATGATGGTCTATTGAGAACACTGTGGAAATTTTCAGCCCATCTCTCCAGGGTCATATCTTTATCGCTAATCAATGTGGCTTCATCAGCACTGAGTAGTTAAGATGCATCATATGTCTTTGGCCCATAAATAGTCTTCAGGGCATCATAAAAGTGCTTTAGATTGTTAATATCAGCACAAAACTGAATTTCATCTGCCTTCTTACTGAGCCAAGAATCCTTGGCTCTCTCTAAGCTTCACTTGTACTTTACTTTTGATGAAATTAAATGCTGCCTTCTTAGAGATGGATGAACTATCCTGCTGGTAACCATACGGAGTTCTTATTTTTCATTTAGCAGCTTCTGAATTTCCCCATCATTTTCATCAGACCAGTCTTGATGTTTGCAAGTGTTCTGGCCCAGATGAGTAAATGCAATGCTCTACACCAAATCTCTAAAAGCTGCCCACTTCTTTTCTGCTCCACTATTGCCAACCATGTGTTGGCTCAACTTTCCCTCCAAGTTAGCAACAAACTGTCTCTGCTCAAAGAAGCTCTAATCCATTGACATTTGTTCTTCTGGTAGTCATTTTGCCTTGGGGCCACCACTTTTGCTGAATGTGGATGGATTGGAGAGGATTAGTCTATGCTCAATCCAGCACTCTGTGCCACACATTGCCTTCATCACTCTCACATCCTGTCTGTCTCTTCTCCTTATAATCACATAGTCTATTAAATGCCAATTTTGCTTTGAGGGTGCATCCACAGAGTTGTATTGCATTTTAGGTAAA
>NW_020954719.1:10173208-10239794 GCF_900497805.2 Vombatus ursinus | reverse complement strand
CCCAAAGACTCTGCCATATCTGGTGGTCTGAGCCTACTCTAGCATTAGAGTCACCCAGAATTACAAGCTTGTCCTCTTTTGGCACACTGATTATAAGGGTCTCCAGGTCTTCATAAAATTTTTCTTTGACCTCATCAGGATTTGTCTTGGTGGGAGCATAGGCACTGATGATGGTGGCATGACATTTTCCTGCAAGTGGCAATTACATTGTCATGAACCTGTCCTTCACTCCTTTTGGTAGGCATACAAGCTTGTTGACAAGATTAGTTTTGATTGTAAAATGTACACCAGCTTCATGACACTCTCCTTCACTGAAGCCATCCAGAAAACCATGTAGCCTGCTCCAAATTCAGTAAGCTGGCATTCATTTGCCAGCCTAGGTGAACAAGGGCTGCTATTTGGATGTGATATCTGCTAAGTTCTCTTGCAACAAGAGCTGTTCATCTTTCAGGTCAACTGGATTTTGTGTTGTCTATAAGTGTATGCACAGACCATGTACCAATGGTGAGTGGAATCATCTTTGAGAACTGTTTGTACATTTTTTTGTGTTTCAACTGCAGGATGGGATCACCACCTGCCATGATAATCAGGCCAGGGCTGGGTAAGCAGACAATTTTTAGGATACCTTTTCTAGCCCCTTCTTCACACCAGGAGATGAGCAGGTGGTCCTTAAAAAAGCTGCTCAGACACCCAGGAGCCTGCCAAAGCCTACTGCTGCTTTCAATGAGAAGACAACCCTATGGCCTGGGCTGTTTCAGGGTAGGGTTGTAACTAAAGCTCTCAGTGTATCCTCATCTGCTGTTTCATCACTTACGGGTCACCAGAGGACTTTGAGATAGATAAAATGGTAAAATGGTGTGGGTTATGTCTTTTTATTTGTGCATAAATTAGATTTAAGTGAAACAGAGTTGCACAAAGTCATCAACCTCACTGTCTCTTCCAGAGTCATCATAGTCCAGTGGCAGGACAGTCAAGATGACTGGTGATGGCTCAAGATGCAGTGGATGATGTTGGCATCATCGTGTTTATCCAAGTGCTCCATGGCACCTGCTTCAGCTACCTTTATGGCCATTGAAATAAATTGTTCTCATCTGCCCATTCCATCGGGGGAAGTCTTCACATGCTTGAAGTAGACACTCCTCCAACTCACCAATGGGTTTGAGACCCCTTGATTACCCTCAATCTGGTTTAAACCATCTTCCAAAATGGTTTACTGGATTGTGGCCACTATGCCTGCTACAGCTTCTTGGAGCCACAGGTGAGATTTAGGTAGATCAGGTAGACACCAAAGATGGAAATCAGCCCTGAAAAGGAGGTACCAGCCTTCCCTGAACACACCCTACACCCCGATGAAGCATTGGAGAGCACCCATGATTAGTGCATGTGACCTGAAAGAGAAAAAAAAGAGATCAAGCAAAGGAAACTGAAAAGGAGTGGTCCAGACAAGTAAAAGGAAAACCACAAGAAAACAGTGTCAAAAGAACCAATGGAAGAGACAATATCCAGGAGGGAGGTGAAGTGATGGACTGTGTCAGAGGCTGCAGAGAGGTCAAGAAGGATAAGGATTGAGAAAAGAACATTAGATTGGGCAATTAATTATTGATAACTTTGAAAACAGTAATTTCAGTTGGAGACAGTTTAAAATGATAGAAGATAAGAATGATAGAAGAGGAAGTGGAGGTACCAATTGCAGATGGCCTTCTCAAAGTGTTTAACCATGAAAGGGAAGAGAGGCTTAGGATGATAGCAAGCAGAGAATTTTTTTAAGGATGAGGGAGATGTGGGCATGTTTTTAGGCAGCAAGGAGGCACCAAGTAAATAGTGAGAAACTGAAGATTAATGTGAGAGTGAGGATGATAGAGGAGATATTCCAATGGAAAAGGTAAGATAGAGTAGAATCAAAGTTGCATGTAGAGAGGTTTGCCTTGGAGGGAAGGGCCACTTGTTTGAGTGAGACAGGGTGAAGGAGAGGATAGTGGAGGGAGAGGGGATATAAATGCTATTAGGTGAGATGAGGAGGAGGAGGTCCCCAACAGTTCTTCTGCTATAGCCTCAGTCAGGTTTGGCAGCAGGACTCCAGTGTGGTTGTGTCAGGAGGTAGTGTATTCCCCACCATATCTTAAAGCCAAAGCTGGATAACTATTTGTTAGAAATGCTGTAAAGTGGATTGATGTTTCAGATAGAAATTGAACAATTCAACCTCAGAGGCACCTTATGATGCTAAGATTCTGTGAGTCTTTAGAGTAGAAAGCTTCCATTCAAATGAACAAAACTTCAAAGTATTATTAAGTACCTACTTTATGCCAAAAGATACAAAAACAAAGATGACAAATGATAAGAATTCAGACCTCAAAGAGCTTACAAGCTACTGGAGATGAGGGTGAAGATAAAGTTACATGTACACAAGGAAGCAAAGATAAAATATAAAAATAAAAAAAAGAAGTCACCCAGTATGGACCCCAGTTCCAGGAGGAGATTCCATAGTAGGCAAGATTTAAAAGGCACTGTGAAAGTCTGGTAGTGGGAAGCAAAAAAAGGAACAGAAGAAAACATTAGAAAGCAAGTGGTATGGATCTGACCATCACATCCTGAACTCCATCATCCCATATGGGCCACTAATCTATATGGGTTACAAAAGCTATGGTAAGAGGCATCAGTGTTCATCTGCCTCCTAAGAGTCAGCATTCTCTAGCCTGCAATGACAAGACTGAGAAGGCAAAATGTTTGGAACACCGTGCCTCAGTGTGGGCACAGTGTACTGGATCTGATTGTGTCCTCTCACTATGTTGAAGATTCAGGAGAATTAAGAAGGGTGTTGATTTGCACTCCCCTGTATACATAAAAAATGGCACCCATTTACATACAGGTTATGGGAACATTTAGTATCTGATTCAATTCATTATTATTTACCTGGCTATCCTGTTTTAATTAAATTGGACTTTTCTTGGTTTGTTTTTGTTTTGCTTTGGAACTCATATTTCATTTACTGTGGTCAATACAGAGAGAAATATTTTGGTGAAGACAGGAACCATGGTTTTGAATTGATGATAATCCAAACAGTACTCTGAACCTGGGTCTCCTAAAAGGAGCGCCACTAGCAACAAGTCAGAATTTACAGAGCCTTATATTAGCTAAATTATTCAATGTTTAAGGGTGTTTCAGAGAAAAGGAATTGGTGAATTAAAGAAGAGGGATGGTATTAAGGAAGAGAAAAATGTAATTCCAAAGTGAAGCTCATAACTTTATTAAAGGAGAGCAAGTTTAAGTGTTTTTTAATAGAAGGCAGATGAACTTTGTTCAGAGTGGCTCTGGTACATTCTCCATTTGATAGATGGTCAAAGAATATGAACAGGCAGTTTTCAGAGAAAGAAATTAAAGTCACCAATAGTCAAATAAAAGTGCTCTAGATCATTAATAATTAGAGCAATGCAAATTAAAACAACTCTGAGGTACTACCTCATATCCATCAGATTAGCTAAAATTACAGAAAAGAAAAATGACAGAAGCGGGAGGGAAAGGGTGTGGGAGTGGGGGGAATATACTAATCCACTATTGATGGAGCTGTGAATTAGTCCAACAATTCTGGATAATAATTTGAAACTATACCCAAAGGACTATATAAAACTGTGCATATTCTTTGACTAAATACTTAAAAAAGGAAAAGGATTTATATGTACAAAAACATTTATAACAATACTCTTTTTGTGGTGACAAAGAATTGGAAACTGAGGGGATGCCCATCAGTTGGAGAATGGCTAAAAAAGTTATGATATACAAATTTGCTGGAATACTATTGTGATCTAAAAAATGATGAAGGGGATGGTTTCAGAAAAACCTGGAAAGACCTATATGAACTGATATAAAGTGAAGTCAGCAGAACCAAGAGAACAATTTACACAGTATCAGCAATTTTGTAAGGAAAATCAACTGTAAAATTCCAATCAATGCAATGATCTACCACAACTCCAAAGGACTCATGATACAAAATGTTATCCACCTCCAGATAAGAGAAGTGACAGAATTGGAGTGTATATTGAAGCATATTTTTTTCTTTTATGTTTCTTGCTTTTTTTGTGGAATATAGCTAATGTAGAAATATTTTTGCATGATTGTGTGTATATATATGTATGTGTATACACACATATATGTATATATGATGTTGAATTTCTTGCTTTGTCAAAGAGAAAAGTAAAGATGGATGGAGAGAGAGAATGTAGAACTAAGAATAAAATAATTTTTTTAAAGAGTGGCTTTGATAAGTTAGGATTCATAATCAATATTACAAGAATGACAGTATATATTTCCTTCCCACAGAATGAATGAAGAAAAGATAAATCTAACAATTATAATGCTCAATGCAAAAGGACCAAATTACCCAATAGAATGAAAAAGTCATAGAATGATTTTTAAAAGCAGAACCCAACACTAAACTACTGTAGCAAATGGAGTGTGGTAAGGAGATCCCATGTGTAGAGAGGGACCCATGTATTCATTGGGCCTGTCAATATGTGTCTTGAAGGGAGGCAGAATAGATATCTCTAGCCTCTTCTCCCTCCATGCTTCTCTTGCCAGAAAAGGAAGCAGGAAGTTGAGTTGAGGCCACTCCACTGTCCTGAGAGAGAGGCAGTACTGGGCTAGAATGATATTTATCTGCTCCCTTACAGGATATGATTGAGTTCCATCATAGTGGATATGATTGAGCTCCATCTAGCTTTTAATCACTGTGTCATTTGTAAGGGGAAGGGGAACCCCAAGCTCTACATCTGAGGCTTGACCTCTTTCCCACCTGATACCAGTTCTACAACGAACACACATAGAGAATAGCAAAGAATCCCATTTATCTAACAGCAAGAACACTCAACTTACCCAAGACAAAGAGTCCTAGGTCTGACCCAAGGGGAAAATACTTGAAGTCTCTAGAGCAGCAAGCTAGGAATAGGGACATGATGAAGACTGCCAGCTTCTTTCTTGTCTTCTCAGAATTTTTTCCTTCAGCAACCTGCAATGGGGTTGGCTTCTTCCATCTTCTCTCTTGAAGCTAGAAACCAGCAGCTCCCAAAGCAACATAATGAAGAAGACTCAAAACTTGATGAGTCCCCAAAGGACACTCACAGGGGACTGGCTGAGAACTGAAACTCTCACCTCTTGTCAGCTCTGCCCCATCCCTCATGCAGGGCAAGGCATTTGTCTCCACCAGTATACCAATGGGCTTTGGGATAGAGGTTCCACTGCTTACAGGAAACACGTTTAATCTAGAACATTTCTAAAGGGACAGAAAATGAAAAGGTCCTCCAAAACTTACCATGCCAAATCAAGAAAAATGAGAGTGACAATAATGGTATTAAAAAATTGAGTTCAAACTAGAAAATATTAAAGGAGACAAATGAGAACATTATATTATGCTAAAAGATAACGGACAAAATGAAAGCACAGCAGTCTTAAATAGAGATGCATACAATAATCTGCACTAAAATTCACAAAAGAAGGTTTCATAGTCATATGAGATGAAATCAAATTTTAAAAGAGGAAGTAGATTTTAATATTCTATTATCTGTACATGATAAATCCAACAAAATGTAAATAAGAAAGACATTAATCCCCCCTACATAGGGATTAATTAAGTTTGGAGTATTCCTAAACCAAATTCTCTGTGTGTGTGTGTGTGTGTGTGTGTGTGTGTGTGTGTGTGTGTGTGTGTGTTCAACTCTCCTTTGAATGGTTCACGTATCTGTGGTTTATCTGATGCCTTCTCCCTCCACCCCTTCCTCCATCTTTGTATATTATTCTCACACACTCCAGTTGCAAGAAATACCATATTCTACTTCCTACTTCCTCTCTCTACACTAGTAAATTCCCTTTTTCCTAGCTTGTATTTTCCCTCTTAAAACCCTTGGAACAGAACCAATTTACCTCTCCCAGGTCCTATAATTTTTTTCCTTATATAACTCCCTCAATATATTTGGCAACAATAGGTTCTGAATGAATGTTTACTTCTTCTCTCCTTAGCAGAATGTTAACACTGGATCATCTACTTATTTTGCAAATTTACCTTTCTAGGTTTCTCTTGACTCTTGTGTTTCTATTTCGAAGTTCCCACTCACCTCTAGTATTTTCATCAGAAATGCTTAAAAGTCTTTTCTTCCATTAAGGCTCCATTTGTTTCCAGTAGGATTATACTCAACGTTAAAAACTAAGTTATTCTTGATTGTAAGTTCACATCTTTTTTTCTTTTAGAATTGTAATCCAAGAGGGCAGCTAGGTGGTGCAGTGGATAGAGCACCAGTCCTGAAGTCAGGAGGACCTGAGTTCAAATCCAGTCTCAGACCAAACACTTGACACTTACTAGCTGTGTGACCCTGGGCAAATCACTTAACCCCAATTGCCTTAGAAAACAAAATTTAAAAAAAATAAAATAAATAGAATTGTAACCCAAGCTCTCTCAGAGAAGCCATCAGATCCTGACCATTGTTCCTTGGTACTTAAACTCTTTCTGGGCTCTCTCAGTATTTTTTATTAGATATGGAAGCTCTGGATTGTGATTATGACATTACTGAAACTTTTCCTTTTACGATTTCTTTCAAGAGGTAATTGGTGAATTTTTTAAATCTTCACTCTAGTTCTAATAGATCTGAGCAGTTTTCATTTATGGTATCTTGAAATGTAGAGTCCAAGTTTTTCTTTTTTATCATGATTTTCAGGGAGTCCAATGATTCTTAGATGATCGCTCCTTGGGCTGCTCTTTGGGCAAGTTGTTTTTATATGAAAGAGCTCATATGTTGCCAAAGATATTGTATAGGCTGAATTGACAAGAGTTGGCAACTGATTTGAACAGTTTCCTTAAGCCACATTTAGTTTAGACCAAAATGCAGTGAGTAAAATGCATAAGGCCCTGTTGAAAATGAAGATGATTTATTAAATAATGACAGAGGAATTAAAAAACAATAAAAGATTATGTGAATGATAATGACAATATAGATACTACATATAGAAATCTATGGAATATAGCCAAAGTAATCCTTACAGGCAAATTCATAAAATAGAATAGCTATTCAATAAGGGAGAATTAGCAAACTGAGTCAATGCCTTAAACTTAAAAAAAAAGAAAAAAGCAACCAAAATTAGAATAGATAGCATGCTAGATTTGGAATCATAGAAACTGGGTTCAAATCCTGATTCTGCCACTTGCTATGTGACCTTGGGCATTTATTCTCTCTGGACCTCAGTTTCCTCACCTGTAAAACTTCTTAGCTAGGTGGTTTAGTGGATAGAATGCCAGGGCTACAGTCAAGAAGACTCCTCTTCCTGAGTTCAAATCTAACCTCAGACTTACTAGCTGTGTGACCCTGGTACTTACTGCTTACTCTTATATACTGGGTTGGACATACAACTACCTGGTGGCAGTGAATTATTCTAGGAGAAAATAAACGCAAATCCTACTCACTTCATCTCAAACCCTAACCCTGGATCAAAGTTGGGGAATAACCAGCCAAGGTCCCATGACAGAGCCCTTGTCATGATGTATAAGTGGCTTTGTCTGCCTCGTCCACATAGACATGTATAATCTCCAAGTAGCATTACCATTTCCAGGACACAGATGACAACCCGGTGCAGTGGGAGGAGCTCTGGATTTGGAGCCAGCAGGACCACAATGAGTTCAAATCCTGGTTCCTCCATCTACTAACTTTGTGATCCTATTGGTTCAAAATCTGTGGGACTGGAAGGATAGCAGCAGCATCAACAGAGATAGGAATATTTGGCGGAGGGATGGGCTTGAGGGAAATATATGAGTTCTGTTTTGGAAATGTTGAATTTAAGATGCCGAGTGGACACTCAGGTAGTGATACACATAGATACGGCAGTCATCTACATAGAGACTGAGTCAGTAGATGTTGATGATCTCATCACTTAAATTTTTTTTTAAAAAGTAAAGAAAGAAGAGGAAAGGGCCCAGGACAAAATCTTGGAAAATACAAATGGTTAAGAGGTGAGACATAAATGTTGATCCAAGAAAAGATCCTGAAAATAAGCAGTCAAATAAGCAGGTCACAAGGGAAGAGAAAGTACCCAGGAGGAGGGAGTAGTCAATAGCATGAAAGTTTCAGGGAAGTCAAGTGGAATGAGGAATGAGAAGAAGCTATTGGATTTAGCAATAAAAGGTCATCAATAAACTTGAAAAGATCAATTTCAAATGACACAGTCAGAAGCCAGATTGCAAGTATTCCACAGCCTAGAGATATAGGTCTTGTTGGTTTTCTTCTCATAGGCCACTGAGCAGTAGAAATGACTATGTGATACAAAATACTTTAGTTTACCTGGAAGACACCGTGCACAGTGAAAAGTCTCCCCAGAGGGAGAAGGGGCACCATCTTGGGAGAGTGAAGCTGCCAGAGCAGGGGAGCAGCCAAGAGAGACTGTGCATGAAGTAATTCTGGATAAGTAAACCGAGACTGAGCAGGAGATAAGCCTTCTAACCTTTCATGAAGGAGGGTGGGCAAGCAGCAGGAATTCCTCTATCTCCCAATTCCTAACTTCTTTCTTCCATCTTTCTATTTTCTTTTCTGAGCAGAGATTAGAACTAGCAATCATGAGGCATGGATGTTTCCAACCTTGGGGATGACCTTTTGGGTAACCCTGAATTTGAGACCTCTTGAGTTGGGGAGTTGCCACCAGATGCCCAGAGGGAGAGCCAGCTATTAATAGCATGCTTATTGGAGGAGAGGAGTGCCAACAGAAAGATCCCACAGCTCCTTCCTTTGTATCCCTTGGCCCCTTGTCCTACTACAGGATACTAGTCAACATTTGTATCCAAGGTTTACCAAGTGTTTTACTTGTATTATCTCACTTTTTTTCCCTCTCAACAACAACAAGTAGGTTATTATCACTCCCATTTTACAGATGGAGAATCAGAGGCAAACAAGTTAAGTGACTTGCCCAGGGTCACACAGCTAGTAAGTATCTGAAGTAGGACTCTCATGTCCCCAGATGCAGGCAGCACTCTATGCAATATCCTGGCCAGCTGCCTAAACTCTTATTCTGCCTGAGCAAGAAAGCCCAATCTGGTGAATGGGAAAAACCTGTTCAGCAGTGCCAGAAAGGCTCTTTACCTTCCAGTGGAACATAATGGGCTATGTTTTTTGCATTTGCTCATGCATGCCTGTGATCTCTTTGTGCCCTTATGTTATTTTCTGTACTGGCAGAAATAAAAGCTGTCCCGTATTCGATAGCCGTATTGTACACCCAGTACTTTTGTGGAAGGGCACCCGAGACTTGAGTTATACTTAAGCTTTGTTTTAGAGACTTTCCTGGAGTTTTATTCCATTTTGGGGGAGGGGGAGGGCCAAAGAAAGAAACATTCTCCTGTGGGGGTCCAGACCCAAGACTGATGCTCATTCATGTGCCTCCCTCTCCTCTGAGGGTGGCAGGGGAGGGATTCTGAGCCAGGGGTAACAGAAAGGATAAATATGACGATGAGAGAGGTGATTGTCAGATTTCAAGATTGTGAAGGTGGGTTAGTTTGGGGTAATGATATAATCTACTCCTTTATTCCTTGTTCATTTATAGTAGTTGAGCTCAAGGCAGTCCATAATACTGCATATATGTTCTCCGTAGTCTAAGGAACAATTTTTCTCTAAGAACTTGGCAATATGCTTCATGTTGAATGACATGGTGGTACCCACGCCCCAGAGTAGAGAAGGGGACGTGTCAAAAACAGACAAATCATGAAAGAATTAAGTCCTTCCTCCAGCAAGGAAGCTAACTCAGACAGTCCTACAGCTGCTGTTTTGTGTTGTTATTTTCCATGACTCCACGCCAACTTCTCCAGCTAGGTCCCTTCTAGCTCTGAATCCTACGGACTCTAAGGAGAAAGGTTAGGCAACTTCTTTTCTGTCCTTTTCTCGCCCCACATCTTGCCTGTTGGACTTGGCAGTGACTGTTAATTTTAACTTGACCCCACCTGATCCCTGGTAGGCTCTGATCATAACTTGAACAACATCCCCTTTTCTCCAGGAATATTCTCTGCTTGACATGAGCCTATTAACCTCCAGAGGAAGATGTGACTTAGGAAGGAAAGTCACCAAACCTTACCAGTTGGGCCCACTATAGATTTATGTTGTTGTCATTCAGCCATTTCAGTCGTGTCCTACATAACAAAATAAAATCCTACAGATTTATGTTATGTCATCTCAGCTGGGCCCTCATGGCAGCAATGCAACCCTTCTTGTCTTCTCTAATTAATTCTCTATCCGCTTCCAGACCTTTCTCTTCCCCTCAAGACTCCCCACAACACCATCTTTCCCAGTCTCCCAGCTGAGGACCTCATCTGTGTTCACCAAAATAAAAGAAATCAATGTCATCAACAGAGTTAGTTCCCTCTTCTCTCCTCCCCATCTCACCTCTGCTCTGACCTTATCCCTCCTTCACTCCAGATTCTGATAATGAAGTTACTCTTCTTCTTCCAAGGCCAACTTCTCTACATGTACCCTCAATACCATTCTTTGCTGCCCACTCCACCCAATGTCATATTCACCCTCCCTCTAATCTTTAATCTTTTCCTATCAAATGGCTCCTTCTCTGCTTCCTACAAATATATTCGTATTTTCACTATCCCCACTATCATCCAATATCTCTTTCCCTTCTCTGTTGAACTCCTTGGAAAAGGGATGTTATATCCAATGGCTTCACTTCCTCTCTTCTCATTCTCTTCTAAACATACTAAAATTATGGCTTCCTATTTTATCATTCAACTGAAATTGCTCACTCCAAAGTAACCAATTATCTCTTATTTGACAAATCTAATGGCTTTTTTCTCAATCCCCAGCCTTCTTGACCTTACTGTAGCATTTGATATTGTTGGCCACTCTCTTCTCTTGGATATTGTCTCTTCTCTGAGTTTTCTTGAGTCCTCTGTCTTGGTTCACACTCTCTCTGAATAACAGATTGATTCAATCAAGAAGTATTATTATCTAACAAAGGTATCTACTTTTAAATGGGGAGGAAGAATCAATGGAACATTATCCTATGCAGCCTTTGCAGTGCTCATACTCAACTGCCCTCCCCACACTCTAAGGTCCAGAGATATGGCCCAATTGGCTATTTCTCAAACATGACACTGCATCTTCCACTTTTGCATTTGCTGTCCCCCATACTTGGAATTCTCTCCCTCCTGATCTCTACCTCCTGACATCCTTAGCTCCTTTCAAAACTCAACTCAAACAGCACCTTCTGCAGAAGCCCTTCCTGGCCTCCCCAGCTACTTAATTAAGCCCTCCCCATTAAGATTACCTTCATTTTACTGTATCTTGGCTGTGCCTATTTAATGTTGTCTCTCCCACTATAATATGAGCCTTTTAAAAGCAGGGACCAATTTAGGAGGTGTAATAATAATGATGAAGATGATAGCTAGTACTTATGTGGTGCTTTAAGGTTTGCAAAGCACTTTACAAATATCATCTCATTTGATCCTCAAAACAATCTTGGGAGGTAGCTTATATTATTATCCCCATTTTACAGATACCCATTTTACAGATACATTTTACCCAGGCAGAGAGAGATTAAGTGAGTTGCACAGGGTCCCACATAGTAGTGTGCTAGTAAATATTTAACAGCATTCTCCAGGGGGGAAACATAATGTAGCAGGGGGATTTTTTTATCTTTTAAGCTTTTAAGCTTAATCTGCATTATTAACATTTTGTCCATCACTTTCATAAGCCTAGACAATCAATAAAACTGTAAACTCTGATTTGTAAACATTTACCAGGGTGTAAATAAATGCTCACACTGGAAATTTAACAATCAGTTTTTCTGATCTGGTAAGTGCACAGCATGTTCCTAAAGCTGGTTACCATCTAAGACCGGATTTGAGCTCAGGTCTTCTGGGATTCAAGTCCAATGATCCATTTTCTACCATCTAGCTGTCTTTCTTTTGTTTTGTTTTGTTTTGTTTTGTTTTTCCGTTCTTTGTATCCCCAGCATTTAGTACAGCGCCCAGCACATGGTAAGTGCGATAAATCCTTGTTGATGGATCCAGGTGAGTGACCCAAGGTCACTCAATATAATTGGATGGATTCCAGCCCAAGTCTTCTGGTTTTGAATCTAAGTTCTTTTTACTTCAACATGTCACCAGGACTTCGGGCAGGAGAGAACTGCTGTATTTAACACTGGTTTACAGTTCTTTTGAGCTGGCTTCATTTGCCCTTCACTTCCTTTAACCCCTCCCAAGTACTCATGTAAGGAACAGCATTGTCCTTTGTGAACTTGAGAGTTGAGTGATATGTCAGGTTGAATTGCTCTGATTTTTGAGGTGAGGAGAACCATGCCTATGCTGGTTGTGTTCCTTTCTTTTCCCTTGATGGAGGGGAACTCCAGGAGCTGGCTAAGTGGCTATGTGGTGATATGTGGGAAGCAACATAAGCATGCCATACCGTAAAGAGGCTACTCAATTGCCCGAGGGTGACCCTGGAGCTGGAAGAAAGGACCAATAAGCTGGATCCAGAGAGCAGAAGCCCTTAAATACCCAAATCTAACTGGGGACCCATCCTGTTCTGAGGCCTTTCCTGGCCTGGAGGACCACTGAAGGCACAACTAACCCGAGGCAAATTGAGTAACTCGAGAAAAGTGGCGTCACCTAGTCTGGAAATGTGTAGTTATCTTTTTATCCGCGCTTTTGATTTAAGCATGCTAAGCAGCGTAGTGAAAATAGAGTATTGGGCTTGGAGTCAGGAAGCAAATTCCTTCCCCAGATAGGCTACCTCAGACACTAGCCTGGGGACTCTTGGGTAAGTCGCTTAAAATGCCTCTCAACCTCAGTTTCCTCCTCTGTAAAATGGGGATAATAAAAGCACCTACCTCACAGAATTGTTACAAGGCTCAAATGAAACATACATAAAGTGCTTTGCAATCCTTAAGGAGTCATTCTAATTTAGTTCTGGTGTGTTATTTTTGAATTTGTATTTTCTCTTTTCCCTTGTAAGCAAACCCTTAAAAAAAATGTCCTTTTGTGATCTGGAGTAAGAGGGTGATAAACAAGAGTAGCAAAAGAGGAACTAGCGGGCAGCTAGGTGGTGCAGCGGATAGAGCACCAGCCCTGAAGTCAGGAGGACCTGAGTTCAAATCCGGGCTGAGACCAAACACTTGACACTTATTAACTGTGTGATCCTGGGCAAGTCACTTAACCCCAATTGCCTTTAAAAAAAAAAAAGAAAAATTCCACCAAACCACAACAATCTAGACAGGTCTGTGGTGGTGATTATAATTCTCTCTCTGGTTCCCAAAGTCCTCATTTGGATGATGAGAAAGCCAAATCCTTTTCCAGGCAGGCAGGTAGAAAAGGAGTGAAGGCAGACTGTATATAAAGAGAGAAGGAACAAGCATTTATTAAGCACCTACTATAGCAGACACTATGCTAAGTGCTTTACAAATATTTTCTCATTTGATCCTTACAATAACCCTGGGAGGTAAGTGTTATTAGGATCTCCACTTTACAGTTGAGAAAACTGAGACAGGCAGAGATTTATACTTAGGTTTTCCTGATTCTGGACCTGGCACTCTGTTCCCTATACCACCTAGAGTGGAATAATTGGGGAGGGCTGATCAGCCAGGAAATTGGGAGTATGAACATTGAAACTTCCATAATATAGTTTGTCAACAACCCCTTCCACATCTGTCCAGTTATCTCAACAGAGTTATCCAATCCCTGGGCAGGAGGGGTATAGTGAATAGAGCAGGGGTATAGTGAATAGAAAGGGAATGTAGGGGTCACTCAGATGAATCTCTTTACTTTAGGATGGTCAACGTGGGTCATTCAGGTAGTATAGCTGGGAGGACAGATCTGGGGTCAATAAGACTGAGGCAAGAATGGGCATAGGGATGAAGGAGTGGTGAGGAGCAGAGCATGGCAGCTAGATTACACAGTGGGCAGAGTGCTGGAACTAGAGTCAGGAAGACAAGTTCAAATCTAGCCCCAGGCACTCACTAGCTGTGGGACCCTAGTTAATTCCTTTAACCGCTATCTACCTCAGTGTCCTTATCTACAAAATGGGGATAATAATAGCACCTACCTCTTAACACTGTGAGAATTAAGTGAGATAATATTTACAAAGCATTTTGCAAAGCTTCAAGTTCTATGTAAATTCTAGCAAGTATTATTATATATTGGAGGGAAGCTGTCTGAAGGAAATTTGGGGGGCAGGGAATTAGGAAGCAGAGGAGGAACAGGGAGAGAATGATGAAGGGGTGTCAGGTTGGGGAATTCAGTTTTGTGAACAAAAGATGAAGACATTTGCCTCTTTGGAAGAGAATTGGAACCAGAGAGATTCCAAAATCACACACACACACACACACACACACACACACACACCTCCATTCCTTTTTTGCATGGTTTCTGGAATTTGGATTATATTGTTTATATTGGTCTGTGGTTTGGGAATTGAGGCGACTGTGGTTTGGATAAATAGGCTCAGAAGGCCACGAAATTGAGAGTTGGAAGGACCTCAGAGATCATCTACTTAACCCAATTATTTTATACAAAAGAGAAAACTCAGACCCAAGAAAGGGGGTCTTGCTTAAAGTCAAGTGAGTAGTAAAATAATAACAACAAAACAACAACAATAGCATCTTTATATATAGCACCTGCAATATAGCACCGACATTTATTTTAGATAGCATCTACCATGTACCAAGCACTGGACTAAGTCTTTTACAAATATTATCTCATTTGATCCTCATGACAAACCTGGGAAGGTAGGTGCTATTATTACACCCATTTTATAGATGATATAACTGACGCAAATAGAAGTTAAGGTTATACAGCTAGTAAGTTGTGTCTAAAGGGAGATTTGAACTCTGGTCTTCTTGACTCCAAGCCTATCCACTGTACTACTTAACTGAAATGTGATATAATGTAAAGAGCTCTGATAAGACTGGAGTTTTGATCTGACACTGGACCTCTCTGAGCCTCGATTTCTTTCTCTATAAATGAAGGGATTGGAATAGATAACAATAAAACATTAACAAAAGATGAGAACAGTATAATGATAATTCATCTGAATAGCATTTTGAAGAACTATCTTCATATCTCTGTGAGTTAAGTAATACAAGCATTTTACAGAGCAGGAAACTGAGGCTCTGAAAAGTTAAATGACTTGCCTGTGGTCATATAGCTAGGAAGCATTTGAGGTGGGAACTGAACCCAGAAAATCTCCAGGGGGGTGGAGGGAACACACTCGCTCACAAGGGAGCCCATTCCTTTGAAAGAAGGCTCCAATGGCTACAACCTTTCCCTTCTACCTGGCTGACATCTCCCTCTTCACAGTTCTATCATTTATTCCTGGTTCTCCCTTCTGAGAGCAAAAAGTACAGGTCTCATCCCTTTTCTATCAGACAGCCCATCAAACATTCAAAGATAGTCATTCTGTCCCCTGCTAAGTGTGGAAACTTCTTATTCAGGCTCTGTTAAGATCATCTGAGCTCACATTTGATAAATAAACTCACGTTAACACAAAACATGCTGTGCCCATGACTTAGTGCGTATTGGAGGCTGAACCAATCATACTAGACCTAGCTGCTGGAGTTCTTGGGAGAGAGTGGGGAGGCGGCAATTTGAATCTACAAATATTCAAAGTCTCGACCCCAGCCAAAGTTGGTCTAAACCAGGAACGGGGAACCTGCAGCCTCAAGGCCACATGTGGCCCTCTAGGTCCCCAAGTGCGGCCTTTTGACTGAGCAAAGGGTCACACTTGAGGACCTAGAGGGCCACATGTGGCCTCAAGGGGCCAGGTTCCCCACCAAACTTTCCACCCTCAATTCCCTTCTCTTATTTTGCTGCCTTGGGCTTTTACTTGGTTTCTACCTGGTTTTTCTTATCTTTCATCTTCCTACAACAAACCCCTGTAGCAAGACAGAAGAAGGCAGGAGGGGAGTGATTCTATAACATTGTATTTCTGTTCTTTGTAATCTAAACCATTCATGTCAGAAGAGATCCTTTCTGACAAGTTCTTGTCATTTGATAACAACTAGCCTTTCTATAGAGCTTCAAGGTTTACAAAGCACTTTATAGATATTATTTAATTTTATCCTCACAACAATCTGGGGGGAGGTCTATTATTATTCCCATTTTACAGTTGAAGGAACTGAAGTAAATAGAGGTTTAGTGACTTGCCCAGAGTCACACAGTTTCTAAGTGTCTGAGGCCAGATTTGAACTTGGCTCTTCCTAATTCCCAGTCAAACACTATCCACTGCACCCCCTAGAATGGAATGATTGGAGAGCTGATCTACCAGTTGCCACCCTAATTGAACTAATTGAGTCTCCTGGCTAATCATCAATGGGAAGTGCACCAATGAGAGCTAACAAACTATAGTCTGTCAATCAATCAATAAACATTTATTACTCTTCTACTACAGGCCAGGCGCTGTGCTCTAAGGGCTGTGAGGAACTCACAATCTAATGTCGAAGACCATATGTAAACTACTGTGTACAAACATGCTATTTACAGGATAAATGAGAAATAATCAACAGAGGGGAGGCACTTGGGAAAGGCTGAGTCAGGAAGACTCATCTTCACGTGTTCAAATCCTGCCTCCGACACTCACTAGCTATGTGGCCCTGGGCAAGTCACTTAACCCTGTTTGCCGCAGTTTCCTCACCTATCAAATGAGCTAGAGAAGAAAATGGCAAAGTCCTCCAGTTTCCAAATGGGGTCACCAAGAGTCAGACACCACTGAAACAAATGAACAACAACCAGAAGGTAGAGATTTAAGCTGGGACTTGAAGCAAGGCACTGCATGCAAGCCTATCGGGTACCCTCTAGAACCTGATTGGGCAGCCACCTTTTAACGACCCAACCTGCAAGCTTGAGTCCACTTGGCGAGAGTGCCCCAGTTGGAGTATACCGCAAAAATGAGGAAGTTGAAACTCAGAGGTTGCTGTGACTCCCACCAAGCTAGAAATGAACAGATCCAGGGCTACAACCCAGGTGTTCTGACTTGTGTCCTGTCCAGTGTTCCCTCTGACCCTGGAGGCCGCCTCTCTTGAGCTGACTGTCTATTTCAGGGGTGGTGGTGGCCTTGAGGCCACCCACAGGCAGGAAGTGTTAGTTCCCTGCCCCGAGATCCCAATTTTCTCTAAGTCCCATTTTAGGATCTTTTCCCTCCCAAGGTGAAGCCCAACTCTACCTGACAGTGTAGCTGAATAATAGCCACAGCAGCTCCTTCCTCCCCCAGATAACAAACTGAAAATATGCAACGATCTGGCTTCTCTAGGTTTTGATTTGGGGCTCTTAAATTGGACACTATTGATGATGTACAATTATCTAAACCACTCACCTTGGGTCAGTCATTCTGATGCTTACTGATCAGCCTCAGTGAAGATTGAGAGAGAAGGACTGTGTTGATTAAAATAACTTCTCCAAAATCACTGTATATAGTAATAATAATGAATCATAACAATCATGCTAACACTGGCCCTTTGAAAAAGCTTTCAACTTTTCACAGTGCTTTTGCTGGCCTTGTTCAATCTAGTCTGAATTTCACAATAACCCTCATAGGGCTTTTGTCACGGGAGAGTGCAACAGTCATTATCATCCCCTTTTATAGATGAGGACACTGAGGCACAGAGAGGCAAAGGGATTCGCATGAGACACAACTAATTCAATCTCCTGATTTCAGATCCTCTGCTTTTTCCATTACAGAGTACCTCTTGAAAGAGTATAACTGAAAGTCAGCTTAGGACCGTTGAAAACCAGAAAAGATCAATCATTCAATCAATAAGCATTTATTAAGCACTGATTATGTACCAGGCACTGTGCTAAGTACTGGGGATACAAAAAAAAAGAGTTAAAATGGTTCCTGACCTCAAGGAGTTTACATTCTAATGAAGATACAAAATTCTCCCTATAGTATGTCAATGTAATATATAATGGGACAGCTAGATGATACAGTGGATAGGCTTGGAGTCAGGAAGATGAGTCTTCCTGAGTTCAAATCTCGATTCAGACATTTACTAGTTGTATGACCCTGGGCAAGTCCCTTAACCCTGTTTGCCTCAGTTTCTTCATCTATAAAATGAGCTGGAGAAAGAAATGACAAATCACTCTAGTATCTTTGCCAGGAAAACCCCAAATGGAGTCATGGAGAGTTGGACACAACTGAAAAATGACTTAACAACAACAGCAATTTTATATATATATATATATATATATAATATTAATTATATTAATATTATATTGTTGATGAATTGTTAGTATTACATATTATTTAAATAATAAATATATAATAGATACATATCACAGATAAAATATATATATATACATAGAGTAGTTGGAAGATGTTAAGGAATGTTAAGGAGTCCCTTCAACCCCCTCCCATGCTACGACCCTTTAGGTGGAGATTTCTGGTACCTCTTCCTGCCCTTGTCCTACTGTTGTAAATATGGAACCTTCTGTATGGATGGTGAACTCTTTGGATGCATGTTCATTTCTTTTGTAACAAACCTAGTTTTCATGTAACTTTCATGAGGTTGTGATTGCCTGTTGACAATGGTTACCTAAGAGAGGAAGGATTTAAGCTCACTATGAGGGACTGTTTCAGGCTTTGTACTTCTATCTCCCCGCCCATCCCTGGCAAGCACAGTCCCTGGTATATTTGTTTTTGTTCAGTCATTCAGCTGTGCCTGACTCTTCGGGACCTCAAGGACCATGATGTCCATGTGGTTTTCTTGGCAAAGATACTGGAGTAGTTTGCCATTTCCTTCTCCAGTCCCTGGCTCATAGTAGGAGCTTGATAGATACATACTAATTGACTAATTGAATGAAGGTGCTAACCAGCAGCCCAGGAAAAACCTCCGACAGAGGATGGTGTTTGAGTTGAGTGAAAACATTGCAGGTATGTGAGGGTCAGCCAGTGCAGAAGCTCAGAGACAACAGATGGATGGGTGTGTGAGAAGAATCTCGAATGGGCCAATATGGCAGGACCATAAAGTGTGTGGGGGAGTTAAGAACTCTGGATTGATAGGAGCCCAGGAGGCTGTGAAGAGCTTTAAGTATCAAACAAAGGGAAGGGAGGGAGGAAACAAACATTAAGCACCTACTATGTGCCAGATACATAATTGATGTTCTGTAATTTGATCCTTAAATCTCTAGAAGGAAAATGCTAAGATTATCCCTGTTTTACAGTTGAGGAAACTGAGGCAGCTAGAGCTTAAGTGACAGCTAGTAACTGTTTGGGTCCACATTTAAACTCAAGACCCAGTACCCTACCCATTGAACCACCTTAGCCTCATCTAACAAAGGAGTTTACATTTAATCCTAAAGGTAATAGGGAGTCACTGGAGTTTCTTGAGTAGAAGAGTGACCTACCTGCACTTTAGGAGGATCATTCTGGTGCCTGTGGAGAATGAATTGGACTAGAGAGAGACTTGAAACAGGGAGATTAAATAGGACACTGTTTACGTTCCATGGCCTAAATTATTTGAAATTTTTTGTCTTCTTTTCTCATCAATAGGTTTTTTATTTTATTTTATGCTCTCTGGAACCTATCGTGACAGCGAGTGTTTGGTCCAGTTTGGCATTTCATGCTTGATGCACACGGCTTGACAAAAGAGGGCTAGAAAACCCTAGAACAGGCAGAGCTCTCCAAGGTGCTTGCAGCACCTACAGGTGCACATCCCATGGCCCTCACATGATCGGTTGTGCTTTTACATAAAGGGAAAACCTCAGAGAAAAGACAACAGTCTTCATAGCTCAAGGCCCAGATTAGGACACCAATCTAAATGGAAAAGTAAAGACTGTAACCGGTTACTTAAGGGCCTCAAAACCATACCTGAATGTCATTGTTTCTGAGCTGTTGTTTTAAAAGCAGAATTCATCATCCACACCCCATCCCCACTTTGACAAGGTTTAAGTGGGTTTGTTAAGATTTGTTGTTGTTGCTGAGTCTTTTCAGTCATTTGGGGTTTTCTTAGCAGAGATACAGGAGCGGTTTGCCATTTCCTTCTCCAGTTCATTTTACAGATGAGGAACTGAGGCAAACAGGGTTAAGTGACTTACCCAGGGTCATACAGCTATTAAGTGTCTGAGGTCAAATTTGAACTCAAGTCCTCCTGACTGCAGGGTTAGTGCTCTATCTGCTGTGCTGCCTAGACTTTATCTAGTTGATGCCAAAACAACCAGATGATTTAAGCCTCTATCTCCATACATGACTTTGTTGGCCAAACCAACAGGATTGATGCCATTAAGCTTTGGTCAGTTTGATGAGGAAACAAGACACTAGTTGTCTGACTGAAGTCAATAGGTAGAATCAGCCAAACAGCAGATGGCACTGTATTTTTTGGGTTTTTTTTCCAACTAAATTGACCAGTAGGTTCAGTGTGCCCAAGTACACTATGAGATTGGAAAAGACTCCAATTTAATTTGATAAGACAATTGTTTGCCAACTGACTGTTGTGCTAAATTTCATATACACATAGAATATCAAAGCTGGAGAGGAACTTAGAGACCAACTAGCACTTAGCACACAGCCTGGCACATAGAAAGTGCTTAATAAACACTTATTGGCTGACTGTTGACTGTTCTAACCCTGCCATATAATTTTATAACTGGATCCAGAGAAGGACAGTGATTTACCGAACACTATACAACAGGCGTTGGCAAATTATGGTCTATGGGTCAAATTCAGCTCGAAGACTATTTCTGTACAGCCCTAGAGATGAGAATGACTTTAAAATACAATTAAACTTTATTTGCAAATCTAAAAACAATTCTTAGCTTGGGCTGTCCAAAAACAGATGGCAGGCAGGTGTTGGCCCAGAGTTTGTCTACTATACAGCTATATAGTAAATTAGTGGTGAGTAAAGATTAAAATTCAGATCTCTTGATTTCCAGGGCTCTTTACAGTAGAAGGCAAGTCCATGAGTGCTCATAGAAAGCTTATCCAACTGAGTTAAATTTCTACCACATGATAAGAACATTGGGTAGAATTCAATAGTTTTTTTTTTCTGCTCCAACCATCTGCTTCAATGTGGACATCCAGATCAATTGTGTGTACAACCGTAAGCTGGCTCAATACTGGCCTCTTAAATATTTGAAAATGGATGGCTAGATATAGGCAGTGAAGTGTAATGGTTATAGAGCCAGCCCATGAATCAGGGAAAAGTAGATTTGAGTCTTGACTCTGACACACACTGGTTGTGTAACCCTGGATACATCACTTAATATTTGAAAGTCTCAGGCAAGTCTCTGAGAATATGACTTGCCAGTCTGCATTGGTAGTGGAAATATTCCTCACTGGGGAATTCCCCTATATTGATGAATTATAGTTCTGGACAGATTAAATGTAGATCTGTTAACAGGACTTTTACTGAGCCAGTCTCCAACTTGAGAATGCTCAGAGCCGGACAAAGTGGTCCCAGAGACAGGGGTGCCAGTTAATCAAATAGTTTAATTAATCAATTTCAGAGTGAGGAATGTTCTCAGAGCTGAAGTAAAAGCACAGGTTATATACTTAAGTCACAAATGGGGAAGAAAAGGAGAAGGTAGAAGGTGGATTACAAACAATTATTTAGTGATTTCCCACAAGAAACCCACAAATCCCACAATACAATAATTCTGGAGTCTTTAGGGATCATGACCACTCCCCCTAGGATACAGAACCAGAATTCTGTGACAGGAACAGGTTCTACAATCTTTGATTCACTTCACTTTAAGGTCCAGTGATTGTGAGCATTGTCAGAGCTTTGATTGATCAGTTTAAGCTGCATTGTGAGTCTGACTCCTGAGCCAGAGAGGCAGCTCTTGAGAAAACTAAATTATTAATATATTCATTACATATATCATATTGATTAATATGAAAATTATAATTCCCTTCTCAGATCTAATACAGGATTAAAAAAGACACAAAGATGGAGACAGAATTAGAGAAATGGAAATACAGTTAATATAGATATAGATATATAAACAGAGCACCAGATTTGGAATTTGAGGACTTCGATTGGAATCCTGACTCTGTGTGGCATTGAGCAAACTGTTTATCCTCTTGAGTCCTTAGTTCTGCCATCTGTAAAATTAAGAAAATGAAATTGATGGACTCTGAGGTCTAATCTATGATCAATGTCTCTTAAAGGCAGTTTAAAAATGTTTTGTTTTGTTTTGTTTTATCTAAGCCCCTGTAACTTCTATTTAGGGAGTTGAGGGGTCAGAAGGGGGAAGGATGGAGATGAAACTGATTCAAAGATGTTTACATCTCTCTCCCCACCAGAAGACGAGGAGGAGGAGGAGGAGGAGGAGAAGGAGAAGAAAAAGAAGAAGAAGAAGAAGACGAAGAAGAAGACATTTTAAGATTTGAAAAACTCTTTACACATATTATCTCATTTAATAAACAAAAAATAAAAATTTCTCCCTTCTTCCCTGCCACCTCTCCAGAAATAGTTTCTCTACCCACAGCTGACCTAAAGCCACAGGAGTAGGGAGGAAACAGTTTCACATGACAAGAGCACAAGGGAAATGTCTCTTCATTTTTGAAGAGGACCAATGACATCACAGGGTGATGTCTTGACTTGCATGTGAAGTGGATGTAAGTGAGGCAGAATTGTGCAAAGTCATCAGCCTCCTTCTCTCTCCCTGAGTCATTGAAGTCCAATTGCAGGACAAAAGTCAAGATGACTGGTGATGGCTCAGGATGCAGTGGATGACCTTGGCATCTTTGATGCCCAACCAACTCTAAGCACTCCACAGCACCTGCTTTAGCCACCTTCATGATTATAGACTGAAAGAGGAGCCCAGACCTTGGATGGGAGGTCTAGGATAGGGAGAGAAAGCAAAGGTAATGAGTTTCATAGAAATTGAGATGAGGAAGGAAGGATAGAATATTCTAGAAAACAGAATCAGTAATCCAATGGCCAGAAAAATTTCCAAACACACGTAAACAACAATGAGCAATGCCTTGATGGACAGATAGCTCTGTAACTATACTGTCTGTGTAAGGAGATGTGATTCCCAACTGCCTGAGAGAACATGGACGCTGGATGCTTCATATTTGTATTAGGAGAGAAGGGATTTCTTCAGATAACTGGAGGACACAATTTGGAGAAGGAGTTAGAGATAGGCATATATGAACTTTGTAATGGTAGGCTGAAGCTCTGGAGTTGCAGATATGTAGGGAAATCAAGCTCCCAATTTGTCACTTGACTTCCAAACACTTGGGAACCCTATAAGATGCTGAAAGCAAACTGCCCTCAGCTGAGATTGTCCCCTCTTTCCTTCCTTGAGCAGAGATATTTTATCTCACTCCCAGGCAAAGAACTCCTTCAGGATTATTCTTTGGTCTGGTCTAATCTGTATAATTTCCCCAATTCTGTTTAAAGTTTTGCTTAGACAAATGGGTTTATGAAAGTCTTTTGCATAACAAGCATTTGATGTGAGAGGGAGTTGTTATTACCTTTTTCTCGAGATCTATCAGAGAAAGTGCCTTTCATTCTGAACCAATTATACTCCTAGACTTACAGATAACTACGGGGTGAGGGATAGATATAATACCAGTCAAAGCCCTTCTTGGAAATAGGCAAGAGAAGGAGCAGGTACCTAACCACAGCACCCTGACCCTCACCCCCACTCTCTGAAAAGGTGGGAATCAAATTCTCTTTTGGAGAGAAGTGGGCAAGATCTCACATCAGCTATCTGTCCATACTGCATGCAGGCTAAGCTATCTTTATATTCAGATAGCAACCACTCATATATCTTGCCCATTTGGGTAAACAAATTGCATTTCAGGCTTGACCAAGCTCATACGCTCCACCTTTATCTCACTGAAAACAGAGGCATTAGCCAGTGAATTGGCCAAACTTGTTGGGCCTGCCTGCCTGCCAGCCCAGAGCTGACTGATCAAAGTAAGATGGCAGAGCCCAGCAAATACAGTTGCTCTGCAGACCGCTGCTGCCAGCACAGCTGGTGGCTTTAGAAGGGCTTGAATGTAAATCTTAGTACTTAGGCTTATAGGACTCAATAGAATCTCTAAGCACTTGAGTTTCAGTCTCCAGCTCAAGTCTGTCCCCCTGGGCTACAGGTAGGAGAAAGAAAGGAGTCAGACTGGTTCTAACCTAAAACCCTGACCATACCCCTGGATGTTCAGGGATTTCGAGAGGGTGGCAGGGATGAAATGGATCTATAAATTCAATGACATGGAAACTCTCTCCACCCATGCAGGGCAGTACTTTCTCTTCAATGTCTATAGTCTTAGAAAGTTGCCCTAGAATCCTGACATGTTAAATGACTCACCCAGGGTCACAGAGCTAGTGTGACCAAACAGTGAGTGTCAGAAGTGTGACTTGAAGGCAGATCCTCCTAACTTCAAGGCTGACTCTTTCCCAACTATGGAGGTAGGGAGTGAAAAAGTTGAGAGAAGGAAATCATATAGTATTAGGAGTGGACTTCAGAAATCATCTAATCCAATCCCTCCTCATTTTTCATATGGGTAAACTGAGGCCAAGGGAGGTGAAGTGACTGGTTTCAAGTATGCTTTCCCTGACTGATCTCAGGAAGAAGGTAATAACAATTCCCTCCCACAGTAAATTCTTGTTACACAGAATGCTATGGGGAATAGCAGTAAACACATGCATATGAGCAAAACTGTAAACAGAACTGGGGAAGACACACAGTTAGTACAGTGCCTCTCTGTAGAACAGTGGAAGCTGGACAAATAGAACATTGGTTCTGTCCAGTTCTCAATAAAAATTGGAGGGCTAGGGTTCATTCTTCCAGATCTCAGTTGTTTGGGAGAATAATTCCACAGAGAAGCCAAGGGGGTTTGCACAAAAAGACCAGACAGACATACCAACAGGTGTGCCATTTTGTCCTAAGGAAGTAGTCACCTAGCTGGATGGGAAATGGAGAAATAGCAAATTTCTGCTTCTCCAAGAGTAGCTGCAGGGTGGTGCTAACAATCCTGAACCAAGAGGTGTGAGGTGGGCGTGGATATGACTGACATCCAACAGAACACAGACTGGATGGGGGCTGCCAAGACCTAAAGGGCAGAAGTGATGCTTGTCACTTGCAGGGATGAGACATTCAAGGCTGTTCAGAAAAACGCTTTGTGCCATCAGCAGATGGGACACCTTAACTCCGTGAAGACCAAAGCTTATTCCCCATTGCCCATCTGATTGTATCTACTTCATTACTCTTCTGATATTAGTAGCAGACTATGGGGAAGAAAGCAAAGAAGTCCTGGTGTGGTGTCCCTACAGCCTGCAACGAAAAGTCTAGTCTTTTAAGTGTTTTATCTGTATGTCTGTGTTATTCAGTACTGTAGCATTAACCAAAAACCATGTTTATTTGCTGGGATTGGTGCCGACGTTCTTGAACACAAAGTTTTAGAGTAAGAGTGAAGACCCATCCCTTAAATGTATGGTAGGTCCAACCTTACCCTCACCTCCTTGAGCATTGGTGGTGGGAGCCAGAGCCAAAAGAAAGAGCATTTACTGAAATTAATAATCTTCCAGATTTTATAAGAATGCCTACATAATGTGTGTTGTAAATATATACACATATCTCTGCATATAATTGGGTCTTTTCCCTTTCAACTCAGTAGGAGAAATGTTTGTTAGTGTAGGGTATGTAGAAAGGTGCCCAATGGGCAGTCTACCTGGGAAATTTGTTGGCACTTGATGCTGAGGTGGTAACAACTCTGAGCCTAGCTCCTAGCCCTCATTTCTGGTACCCACATCACATTTTCAAGATTTCCCACACTAATCAAAGCCCAATAAGGGACACACACTCATGAGAGTGGACCTCCATTTTGCACTTGTCAATGACCAAGGTGCAACTAGGGTTCATTGATTATTACAGTCTCAGATCAGGAGTCATTACATTACACAGGCACAGAGGAGAAGAGGTAAGCAGAAGGAGAAAGGGAAAGAAAGAGGAAAGAGGAGAATAGGGAATAGCAAGGCTGTGTGACCTTAGACCAGACATTTCACCTTGATGAGCCTCAGTTTCTTCACCTGTAAAATGATCTATAGGGGGCTCATCTCTGAGGTCCTGACAGTTCTAAAGTATCATGAATCTATGAAAAGGGAAAGAAAAGATGAAAGAAGAGGTTATGAAGAAAGGAAAGGGGTAAAAAGAGAGAATGAAGGAAGAAGGGAGGGAGGGAAAAGAGAGAAGGAATAAAAAAGCAGAGGAAGGTAGGGGAAGGGAAAGGAAATCAGGGAAAAGACAATGAAGAAAAGGAAAAGGAGAGAGGGAAGAAAGATAAAGGCCTTTAGGTGTACTCTCTCATACTCCAAAGTGAGTGTAATTAAAGTGCTTAAGGAAGCAATGATCATGAGTGTGCCTTGAGACATCCAGAGCCCAAGCCATTCCCTCTCCTGGTCCCCCTAGTGGCAAGAGCACACATGTGCTGCACCAGAGAGCAGAAGGATTGGATAGAACATTCACCCCAGGATAAGCAAAACTGACAGCCAGGCAGGTCTACAAGGGCTCCGATAGTCCCAGATGGATCCCCTTGCACCCTGACGTGGGCATTTCATAGCTCCCAGTCACTGACATTATGAAAACTGTAAACACCTGATATCCCTGAGGAATAGACGCTATTTTATCCTCAAAAGATTTCATGATTTTTCAATGTCACTGCTGCCTGATTGCCATATTTGTATGTGTATGTTAATGAGCTTAATAGTTATCCTGAGACAGATTTAAAAAGGAAATTGGGGGAGGGAAGCTGTTCTGTTATAAGGGAGGATACAATAGTGGTAGTGGTAATGATTGGACAGGGGACAGGTAGAATCCTACTGTGAAATGACTTTGATTTAAAAACCAAAGGCAACAAAAAAACAACAAAAGCAGTAATACAAATTTTAAATGAAAGAAAGACTGGTTTGAGTGTCCCTGTGCACCACTACTTTCAAGGAACCAGTTGAAGTCAGGAAGCCCAGAGTTTTGTCTCAATGGGCATCTACCATTTGAGACCATGCTATATGAGTATGAGCTTTAGAAATCAATAATGACAATGATGATGATAATAAATCAATAAACATTTTAAAGCCCCTACTAAGGAAGATTATGCTAATACAATAATCATAATAATAACAACATTTATGTGGTGTTTCATACATTATCTCATTTGATCCTTACAACAACCCTGGGAGGGATGTCCTATCATTATCCCCATTTTACAGATGAGGAAACTGAGGCTGAAAGGGGTTAAGTGACTTGCCCAGGGTCACACAGCTAGTAAGTATCTAAGGCTGCATTTGAACTCAGGTCTTCTTGATTCTAGGCCCAGCACTCTCTCTATTTCACCACCTAAACCAAAATTCCAAAAACACATCTATTCATGATACAAGCTGGATCTACTTATGGGAAACTCAAACATTTTTGGCAAGTGGACCCTCTAGGTAGAGTTGAGTACCTGGAGGCCCAAGCAACCCCCATTCTCCCCTTGGATGCAATAAGGAGAGCACACCAGAATAAAGGGTGAGCTTTGTTCTGCTTTTCCTGGATCACCAAGAGAGTGAGAGTAGCTTGTTTTAACTAAGTGTAAGAATCTAATTACTAATTCCACAGCAGACACAGGAATTAGCCCTGTTGTGTGTGCACCCCATGCAAGGGACTAGCACACTGGAGATATCACCACTGGGTGTTAAGTTCTTCCTGGCCTAGTTCTCATCTCACCCACACTGGATGGAGATCAACCTCCAGCCTTCATTTTCATGCCCAGACAATGATAATCATAGCTGCTATGTAGGCTTGGGGTTTTTTAAGTGTCTGATTTACATTATCTCATTTGGTTCTCACAACAAGGTAGGTATTGCTCTCCCCATTTTACAGATGAGGAAGCTGAGACTTAGAAAGGTCATATACACAGCAGATGTCTGAGACAAGATATGAACCCACCTAGATCTCTAGGCACCTATTCCAGTGACTTCCTGCCTTAACTCTATCTCCTGAGATTTCGTGATTGGTCAGGGTTACTTTAATAAGGAGTACAGCTAGCCCTACTAGCTTCTTGGATCCTAACTGCCCCAATTTTATAGGATCATAGATTCAAAGCTAGAAAGGACCTTAGAAGCCATGGGGTCTAACCCCCTCCTTTTACAAATGAGGAAACTGAAGCACAGAAAAATTAAATGACCTATACAAGGTCATACATCTATTAAGCATCTGAGACAGGATTTGAACTCAAGTCTTCCTGATTCCAATTTTAAACATTCTATTGACTACATCGACCTCCTATTCCAACCTCCTTAATTGTGAGTCATAGTAATAAAAAAGAACTCACATTTATATAGCCTTTTAAGGTTTATAAAATCTTTTCCTCACAATAACCCTGTCTGGTAAGACATAACAGGTATTATGTTCCTCATTTTGTAGATGGTGAAACAGAACTGAGGGAAGCAACTTTCCAAGTAAGTGCTGGAGTAAAAATTCTGGTCGACATCTCTCCCCTACTCCAGAGCAAGGAGCTCTGTGACCCTGGGACCTCATAGGAAGGAGCCTCAGAGACCTGCTAGGTCAGTCTCCTCACTCTACAGATAAGAAAACCGAGACCCACAGAGGGAAAGGGATTATTCTGAGGTCACACAGCAAACAGAGCTGGGTTTCCAACCTAGGTATTCTTGACACCAGGCAAGAACAGAAGGAGGGGGAGGGTCTGAAACTGGAGCATGGAAACTAAAGAGGGAATTCTTCCTCATAATCCCTCAAGCTCCCTCTTAACAAAGCTGAGGGCCTTGGCATAACTGCTCTGGGCTGATGAACAGGGTTACAACCTAGTGCATTTGGGTCGTCATTACTAGCAACTTGGTCCATTGGAGTAGGTTCCTCATGTATCTTTGTGTTCTCACTCTCCCCAATCTATCTGACCAATAGTCTTCCTTACACATAGATAGATGCTAAATCAATAGATGGAGATAGAGGATAGATAGATAGATAGACAGATAGATAGATAGATAGATAGATGAATGGATGGATAGATGGATAGGTAGATGATAGATGGATACATAGATAAAGAGATAGATGATAGATATATGGATAGATGGATATGTAGATAGATGATAAATGGATACAGAGATAGATAGATGATGGATGGATGGATAGATAGGTAGATGATAGATGAATACAGAGATAGATAAATAGATAGATGATCATAGATGGATATGTAAATAAATTATAAGTGGATACAGAGATAGATAAATAGATGATAAATGGATACAGAGACAGACAGATGGATGGATGGATAGGTAGATGAATGATAAACGGATAGAAAGATAGATGGATGGATGGATGGATAGGTAGATAGATGATAAATGGATACAGAGACAGATAGATAGAAAGATGATAGTCAACAAGCATTTATTAAATACCTAATAAATGCTAGGAGGCACTATGCTAAATGCTAGAAGAAGAAAAAAACACAGTCCCTACTCTCAACAATCTCACAGTCTAACATGGGAGACCACATGCAAATCTCTGTATACAAACAATACAGGATATGTGTGGAATAAAGTGGAGATAATCTCAGAAGGAAGGCTCAGATGGATCTTGTCATGCAGTCATTTTCATTCGTGTCCGACTCTTCATGACCCCATTTGGGGTTTTCTTGGGAAAGATACTAAAGTGGTTTGCCATTTCTTTCTCCAGCTCATTTTACAGATCAGGAAACTGAGGCACACAGGGTTAAGTGACTTGCCCAGGGTCACACAGCTAGTGTCGGAGGCTGGATTTGAACTCACAAAGAGGAGTCTTTCTGACTCCAGGCCTGGCACTCTATCTATCTACTGTACCACCTAGCTGCTCTAGATAGACAGGTAGACGTATTTATTAAACACTTATTATGTATATAAAGCACTAAAGACACAAATGTAAACAAGCAAGACAGTCCCTGCCCTCAAGAAGTTTATGTTCCAATGGGGAAGCTAAAACATAAAGCAGAGGAGGAAAAGTGGGGTGAAGGTTGTACACCATGGCACATTGGGGAGATGACCAGAAAGTAACACAGAGGCCTGCTTCCCTGGAAGATAAGTCAAAAACTCACCTATCAGAGCTGGGGATCGGGAGAGACCCAGTCTAAGTTTGCATTAGGGGGCCAGGGGAGGGGGGGACATGAGGAAGATGGCTGTAACACAGACAGCATGGTGAGAATGTCCAAGATCTGTTCACAACACCACTCTGCTCCAGTATCTTCGGTGGCTCCCAAATGGTGCCTGAATTAAGTTCAAAGAGGTTTCCCCGGTATTTAAAACCCTCTGGCTATTTAAAGCAACTGGCATCTCTCTCATTTTTTAGCTTTTTCTTATGTTACTCTTACTATACTCTTGCAAAGCTGCACTACTCACTCCTCACTCTCCCCTCTCCATCCCTTTTGTTCACAATTTCTACTCAGCCTTTAAAGCCTAACTCAAATGCCTTCTCTTCTATGGAGCCTCTTTGCTTGTCTCCCTTCTTCAGTGAAGACTTCTCCTCTCAGACCTTAAATAACACTATGTTTTCCAAATAGCTGAGGTACTTATGCTATAATCTTATATAGGTACAGGTTATATGTTATGTGTATTCCTTAAAACCCACCTCTAACACTTAGTGTGTGACCCTGGGCAAGTTACTTTAATTCTATGTGCCTCAGACACCCAAGTTCTAATCTTTTCTCTGACACTTACCAGCTGTGTGACCCTGGGTGAGTCACTTCATCTCAGTTTGCCCCCCTTACCTCACTGGTAAAATGGGAATCATAACAGCACCCACCTCCAAAGATTGTTGAGAAGATCAAATAAGTAAGCACTTTGAAAATGCTAGCTAGTGAATCATGAGCACTAGGCTTGTGGCAATGGGGATGGAGTGGAGAGGGGGATACTACTTACTACCTCCCGTCTATCATGTCATCGACAACGTGGTCTAGTGGATAAGACACCGGACTTGGTGTGAGGAAGACCCGAGTTCGAATATTGCCTTAGATTTATTTCTACGTGACCCTAGGTAAAACATTGAACCTCTTTGCGTCCCAGTTACCTCATCTGTAACATGAGGGGGTCAGGTTCAATAGCTTCTAAATCCCTTCTAGCTTGAAATCAACGATTCTATGACAAACTGTAATCTATGCTGATGGAATGAGTTCCTATACTAACTATATCACATAGCCTTCAAGCACATGTATGCACATTTTGAATGAACACATATATGCATATATTTATACATATACACACACATATTTATACATATATACACACACATTTTACAGATAAGGAAACTGAGGCAAACAGGTTTAAGTGATTTGCCCAGGGTCACACAGCTAGTAAGTGTCTGAGGACAAATTTGAATTCAGGTCTCCCTGACTCAAGGCCTGGCCTTCTTCGAACTGTGGTGTCTCCTAGCTGCCACTGCTGCAACACACACACACACACATATAGATATAGATATAGATATAGATATATAGATATAGATATAAATAAAGATATAGATATATTTATATAGAGATATATACACATATATACCCACCTCTATGTGTGTTTGTCCCATTTATCTGTTTGTCTTCTCTGGGAATGTCTTATCTACACTCTTATTTCATCTAGTGCCAAGCACAATATTATGCATGTACTATGTGCTTAATATTTGTGGTTTGAACCTAATAAAGGTGTGTTGAATTGAGTTTGAATTCAGAAAGGTCCCTGGCAGGTTTCTGTAAGGTGTGTATGTGTGTTGAAAATAGGGAATGACATCACTGTTCTCTCCCTGATCTTTCTGGGGCCCCAAGGGCAGTAGAGGAGGGAGGGAGAGAAGCAACCAGGTGGCGAATGCCGCTGCCTTTCAATCCTGTGGCTGTAGGGGCAGGGGCTGACGTCAAGTCCAAATAAAGTGTTGGGATCCACAAGCCAGCGTCCCTTCACTTTGTCAGTAGACACTCATATTTTTTAAAAGCTTATAAAATCACTAAACATTTCCCTTTTCGGGGAAGTCAAAACCTCACCCAGTTTCCTGGCTTCCGAGGACACAAGCTTCCACACGTACACACTCATCCTTTCCTCCACTTCACTCCGTTGCACACACATGTTTCTGTCCACATGGCCACGCTCACTTAAGGGAACATATACCCATGTATCCCTACATCTCTCATATATGTGTTGAAACATGCCTACACATGTCACTGTGCTAGGAATACAAAAGTGGATAGAAACACTCAGGTAGTTACACAAACATACTAATATCTAACACACACAGAGAGCACTCTCAAAAGTACACATATATGTTTATACACCATTCCCAAGGTCACCAACATGAATATCTGGTTACAAAAAGCGTAGTTACAACAAACACATGCCATTTCTCCCAAAACACGTATAGAGGTATACACATAACCATTCATGCCAGGGACTCTGGCATATTGAATGAAGGCAGCTAAATGGCCCAGTGGATAGAGGGCTGGGCCTGGAGTCAGGAAGACCCGAGTTCAAATTTGACCTCAGATACTTGCTAACTCTGTGATGCCTGGACAAGTCACTTAACCCCTGCTTGCCTCAGTTTCCTCATTTGTAAAAAAGGGATAATAATAGCGCCTACCTCCCGGGGTTGTTGTTAGAAAGAATGGAAATAATAATTGTAACATGTTTTGCAAGTCTTAGAGTTCAATATAAATGCTTTTGTTGTTGTTGTTGTTGATTTTCACTTGTGTCAGACTCTTTGTGACCCCATTCGGGGTTTTCTTGGCAAAGACACTGGAATGATTTGACATTCTTTTCTGCAGCTCATTTTACAGATGAGAAAACTGAGGCAAACAAGTTTAAGTGACTTGCCCGGGGTCACCGAGCTAGTAAGAGTCTAAGGCTGGATTTGAACTCAGAAAGAGGATTCTTCCTGACTCCAGGCCTGGCACTCTATCCACTGTACCACCTAGTTGTCCCATCTGATTTTCATGACCCCATTTGGGATTTTCTTGGCAAAGAAACTGGAGCAGTTCACCACTTCCTCCTCCAGCTCAATTTACAGATGGGGAAACTAAGGCAAACAGGGTGAAATGACTTGCCCAGGGTCACACAGCTAATAAGTATCTGAGGCCAGATTTGAGCTCTGGTCTTTGAGGCTCCAAGCCCAGTACTCTAACCACTGTGCCAGCTAGCTGTTATTATTATTAATAATAACTGAGATGTCCCTTGTATGTGTAGATAAACATGCCCACACATGGCAATCTCTTTGTCCCCCTACATCTCCTAAGTTGAGAATTGAGGGAGGTGGGGCACACATGCGGAATCTGTTGCAGAGGCCTGAGAGCAAATAGGAGCCTCCCAGAATTCTGTACGGATAGAACTACATGGAGGCAGGGAGATGGACAGCATGATCTCTGTGGGTCCCTTGGACTCCATGCTTGCCTTGTTGGTCAAAATAAAGAGAGATAAATCTCAACATGTTTTAGAACAGGCAGGGATACTTCACCTTTCTTGTATCCCAGACCCCTCTGACAGTCTGGTGAAGCCCCTAGGTTCTTTCTCTGGATGTCTTTAAATGTCTAAAATAAAATACATCAGATTAGAAAAGGAAACCAAAGATGAATGAAAACAATGACACAATTTTTCCCCATCCAAGTTCATATAACTCTTTAAAATATACCCATAAACCCTTTCATCCCCATGGACCCCAAGTGAAGACACCAAGGTCATCCACTATGTCCTGGGCCATCGCCAGTCGTCCTGACTTCAATGACTCTGGAGGAGAGAGTGAGGCTGATGACTTTGTGCAACTCTGCCTCACTTAAATCCAACTCATACAAGTCAAGACATCACCCTCGTGATGTCATCAGTCCTCTTCGAAAACCAAGCACAAACAACAACAGATTAAGAACCCCTGTTGGGGCAGCTAGGTGGTGCTGTGGTTAGAGCACTGGCCCTGGAATTAAGAGGCTTTGAGTTCAAATGCAGTCTCAGACCAGACATTTGACACTTACTAGCTGTGTGACCCTGGGCAAGTCACTTAACCCCAATTGCCTCACCAAAAAAAAAAAAAAAAAAAAAGAAAATTAAATTTAAAAAAAGAACCAATGTTGTTATGGAAAGAGCACTGGATTTAGAGTCAGGAGACCTGGGTTCAAATCCTAACTCTGCTTTGACAAACCACTTTCCCTCTCTGGGCTTCAGTTTTCTCATTATAAAGCCAGGTAGGTGGTGCAGTGGATGGAGCTCTGGGCCTGGAGTCAGAAAGACCTGAGTTCAAATATAACCTCAGATACTTACTAGTTAAGTGACCCTGGGCAAGTCACATAACTTATTTGCCTCTATTTCCTCATCTGTTAAATAGGGATAATAATAGCATGTAGGTGGGAGTAGGTAGGAGTGTAGACTCCATGGTGGTTGTGAGAGTCAAATGAGATCATGTTTGTAAAGCACTTTGTAAACCTTAAATACTTACCATTCTTATTATTGTCAGTATAGAGAGGGAGTTGAAATAATAATCTCTAAAGTCCTTTACAACTCTGCATCCTGGTTACATATGTATACTCACATGCACATACACACACAATACATTTTCTATATTTCTTCAATTCCTGCTCATACACCGATACACAACAGGTACATGTATGCTGAGACATACTTCATCCACTCCTGTCCCCACACCATGAACATACACACATGCACACATGCACACATGCACATGCCCATACAACTCAGAGAAACCTCTCATGCCCACAGGGAGGAAGCAGCAGGGTAGGAAACTCAGAGCTGGTCTGATTATCAGTTCTGTTTCTGGGGAAGCTCCAGGCCTAGGGGTGGAAAAGTAAGGGGCAGTCGCCTGTGTAGACAGAAGTAGGCTTGGTCCAGAGCCTGAGGCAAAGTCAGCCTGGGGCAGCAGGTGGCACCATGGGGCTTCCAAGCAAGGGCCACCAAGAGAGCAGAGGACAAGGGAGAGGAGTCGTTCAGGCCTTCGACCTGGGCGTACCAGGTTGCTTTAGCCTTATACAAGCCACTAGTGTTTGCTACATGACAGGACTTGGGGTTCCAGAAGGAGAAACTGAGGTGGGTGAAATAAGGAGGCAGGAGAAGATTGAGAAATGATAGAGTAGGAGAGAGAGGAGGACGCAGAAGAAGAGAAAGAAGATCGGGATGGAGAGAGGAGGAGGTTGAAAAGAAAAGGATTACTGGAATAGGAAGGAAGGGGAGAGTAAGGGGGAAAAGAAAAGGAGAAACTGGAGGGGAGAAAATGAAGAGAAGAGGGGAGAAATTGAGTGAGGAAACAAGGAGAGAAGAGGGAGATGAAAAGAAAGAGAGAGGAGATAAAGAAGAAGGGGAGGTTGAGGGAAAGGAAGATACTGAAAAGAGAGAAAAGGGAGATGGGATGTGGGAGAACTGAGGAGACTAAAGGGAGGGTAGAGAGGGAAGAGATTAACAAGAAGAATGAAATGGGCTGAAATGAAAAGGGAGAAAGGGAAAGACAGAATGGAAAGAAAGAAGGAAGAGAAGAGAAAGGGAAAGAGCAGAGGGAGAGATGGAGAGAAGGAAGAAGAAAAGGAAAATGTAGGAAAAAGTAGGAAAGAACATAAAGAAACCCAGATCTCGTGAGGGATGGGGGAGACAAAAGGAAACACAGAAAAAGATCTCTCTGATTCTCTGCTCTGTGTCCATGTCCCTTCTGCCAGGGCTCCCTAAGATGCAGAACGCGGCTACAACTCCAAATATGGAGGCTTATTGGACTGGGACCAATGCCCTTATCAAAGTTGAAATCTATAGAGCAATTGTATGTAAATTTATGTAAATAAGCATGCAAATAGATACTCGCCGGAATCCGCCCAGAGTGAAGGGAGCCTTCCTCCCCCAGTGGTAGCCCCTGACTTAGCCCAGGCTTGGTAAACAGTCCCGGTCCCCACACGCTGCTGTTAAGCTCTTCACAACGTGGAAACGCCCTGCCTGACACCCACATGGGAAGAACAGTTCCCAGCAAGAGAGCCAGGTGGTAGCAAGGCGAGGGGATCCTAGGAAGGGCAGAAGGGAGTCCAGACCATGAGCCCAGCAGAAGCCCGCTGGTCCAGTCATGCCATGGACAAGGGCCCCCAGTTTCTCCGGGGGGAAGAAAAGGTGGACAGAGCCATCAGCTGGACCTGCCCCAAAAGAAGTGGCCACCCTGACCTAGGCTGGGTCTGCTCAACCCCGAGACAATGAGACAACGAGGTCAAGGAAGTAAAGGCAGGGAGGTGCTTCGATTTCCTCCTGCCCCATTTGGAACCCGCTTCCTTTAATTTGTAGATCAGTGAGTCAAAGATTGTGTCCTCGTTCTCTGAGTAAAAGTCATAGACTAAGAATTTGAGAGCTGAGGCAGTGAGGAAAGCCGAGCTCACTCCCCACTGCTTCAAGCCGAGCCACCTTTTTACTTTTCCTAAACACAGTCCTCTCAAGCTTCAGTTGCCCTTATTCTAGTATGTTCCGATTAGGTCCCTCTTTGGGCCTCAGTTTCCTCATATGTAAAATGAGGGAGTTGAACTGAGAACTAACATCCATGGTTCTTTCATGACCAAGTCATAGGACCAAAGAATGTTAGACCTGGAAAGGACAATCGACATCCAACTCTCTCACTTAACAGATGAGTAAACTGAGGCCCAGAAAGGGAAAGTGATACTCTTTCTTCCACACAGTAAATTTGTAGCCTTTTTCTAGATGAAAATACTGTGATCAGCTAGCTGCTTCTGTCTTCTCTCCTCCAGTTTCTTAACCTTTCCATCATCCTTCAGCCCTGTCTGCTCTCCCAATAGCTCTTTCCTAGGAGGAGACCCACAGTGAATGACAACTCTTTGACCATTTGCCTCTTGACCTTAATCCAATATTCTTACAGTGGTTTCAACAATGTTGAAACTGTCTCTCCTCCTCCTCAAACACTTATTTACTCTCATCTTACCCCTCATCAGTCCAGATTCTTTTACACAAAACTCTCCTGTTTCATAAATGTTTGGCCTTTGTAAACCATTGCTCTCCACCTAAACTAGAAGACTCCTCTGCTCACACCAGCCCTGCCCCTCTCAGCCCTCCCACTCAGAACCCCGTTCCCCTCCTCCAGCAGGAAGCCTTCCCTGACTTCCCCCCATTCCCCCCATCCCCTCCTCCACAGTTCTGCTCTCCAGAGCCCTGTCCAGCTGCTCCTATTTCTGACCTCATCTCTGAATCCGCCTGTCAATCTGTGTCCTGGGACATGTGTCTCATCTCCTTTCTACTAGGCCTGGAAGCTTCTGGGAGCAGGACTCATATTTTCTCCTCCCTCTGAGTCTCTTCCCCTAGTGCACAGGACAGGGTAGGGCCTAGCTAGCCACTCAAACTTCTCCCACCCACCCAGCTTCCTCGGACCAGCCCCTGCTGCCATTTAGGGAATGGAGCCATAGTGGGAGCCGCTGGCTGGCATGCAGAGACAGGTAGCTGGCAGCGATGGTTGCACAGCCCCAGAGGAAACATTCACAGGGAGGGCTGGCTTGATAGTCCAATGATAAGGAACCACTGTGTTGACACGCAATTCCCAAAGCAACTTTAATCCCCCTTAACCACCAGGCAGGGCTGGGAGGCGCAGGAGTTCCTGGATTGGTTCAGGGTCTAAACCTTCCTTGTGGGGTCCTCTGCTGATCCCCAAGGCCAAAGTGCAGGGCAGAAAATCTAGATTTGGAGTCAGGAGACCTGGGTTTGAATTCGCAATGGCTGACTAGATGACCTCTCAGGTCCAATTCATCTCTAAATCATAAGATCTTTTGAAGGACAGTTAACAACTAGGATAGCTCTGTACGTTGTTATTATTGTTCAGTCATTCCAGTCACACCCAATTCTTTGTGACCCCCTTTGGGGTTTTCTTGGCAGAGATACTAGAGTGGTTTGCCATTTCCTTCTGCAGCTCATTTTCCAGTTGAGGGAACTGAGGCAGACAGGATGAAGTGAAGTGACTTGCCCAGGGTCACCCAGCTAGTAAATGTCTGAGGCCAGATTTGAACTCACGAAGATGAATCTTCCCAATTCCAGGCTTGGCACTCTACCTGCTGTGTCACCTAGTCAGTATAGGGATGAAACAAAGTATTAAATTGTACACCACAAATTTTCATGGAATAGGCCTGGTGCTGGTACAAAGAGGGGTTGATAGCTGGGGATGAAGAATAACTAAAGAGTTAGTAAAGAGCTCAGTGAGGACTAGTATTTGGGGCAGGGAGCAGAGGGGTGTAGGCATTAGGAAACAGTATGGAACAGAGAGAGAACAACTGAGGCCAAAGATGGGGATTGGGGGTGGGGGGAATGGCAAGGCATCAGAGGCAGGAGGCTGGCTCCCTAGACAAGGGAGCTGAAATGTTCTCCGATGAAGAATGTGCTGTTCGGGGCAACTAGGTGGTGCAGTGGATAGCGCACTGGCCCTGAAGTCAGGAGGACCTGAATTCAAATCCGGCCTCAGACCAAACACTTGACACTTACTAGCTGTGTGACCCTGGGCAAGTCACTTAACCCCAATTGCCTAAAAATAAAAAATAAAAAATAAAAAAAAGAATGTGCTGTTGTGGAAAGAATCCTGCATTTGAAGTCATAGAAACTGGGTTCAAACCCTACCCCTAATACAAATTAGCTAGATGACCACAAACAAGTCATGACCTCTCTGAGTCTCCATTTTCTCAGCCATGAAGTAGGAATGCTAATACTTTGTAGTCCCTGCCTTCACAGGGCTGTTGTAAGGTAGAGTGTGATAATATGTGCATGGTGATAAGTAAAGCATTAGAAAAAGTTAAGTGCTATATAAACCTCAGCTATTGAAATTATCACCTTCCTTATGGATTGTTGTGGAGAGTCCAGTGATTTTTATTTTTTGACCAGACCGGTGATTCTGTCAGTATACAAAACTCGCAGTGAGGAAATTTCTCAACCAATCCAGAGGAGTCCCTTCTTATGCAACTTTGAGTCTTAGAAAGTGGCTTGGGGCATGGACAAATTAAGTGACTTACCCGGAGTCACACAATCAAACAAGTGTCAGAGGCAGGCTTTGAACCCAGGTCTTCCAGACTCCAAGGACGACTCTCCGGCCATTATTGCCACTCTGTCTGTCACAGATTATTGGGGTGGGGTTAGTCAAATGATGGCTTTGTTATTATCTCCTTCCCAGGCTCCTGTCCCTCCCAGGATCACCTCCCGATGGGTCCTCTTCCTGCTACAATTGTTATCAGGCAGTAAAGATATATAGACCCTACAATGTGGCCAGAACTAGGCTAGGCAATGAGAGGGAGCCAAAGACTTATCAACTTTGAAGAGCTTGCAACTGAGTTGAGGAGCTGAAAGTTTATTGTACACCTGCTAAGAATGGCCTCTATGCCCTTTTCCCCCACCCACCTCCATGTATAATTTTATTTAGTTTTCAGCAGTCTTCTAGACTCTCGAGGGATATAGTATCACCCAGTTCCCAAGTCCAATGTGGGAACGTTGCTTCAGAACTTGGCTCAGAGCATGCCACTGTTTCCATGAGCCTGAGGAACTTTGCCCCAGATCACTCTGGTTCAGTTGGGTTTGCTACCATTTGGGTTGTTTCTTTGCTTTGTATACACAGGCATATCTCTTGCCTAAATAGAATTCAGTTTCCTTCTTGGCATACACTCTTTCACTTTTCAGAAGAGCTGTGTTTTCTCTCTGGTTTCATAGACCACACTTGGAACCAGCAAAGATAGCCTTAGACCATAGCCTGGACTCTAAAATGGTGGAAAGCCCTTGCTCTCTTTCTTTGCCTACCAAATTCACACCCATCCTTTGCATTTTCAGGCCTTCCCTGGTCTCTCCTGAAACACCTTTCTCCCTCAGACCTCACTCAATATTTTCTTTGCTCCTAATGCATTTATCAAGTTACATTGTATATTATAGTCACTTATGTATGTCAGCCAATTGGGGTAATGGATAGAGCTCTGGGTCTGGAGTCAGGATGACCCATGTTCAAATTTAGCCCCAGATACCTACTAGCTATATGACCTTGGGAAAGTCAGTTACACTCTGCCTCCGTTTCCTCAGTTATAAAATGAGGATAATAATAGCATCTACTTCTAAGGGTTATTGTGAGGATCGAATGATATAATATTTGTAAAAAACTCTTAGCCTGGCAGTAGTAGGTGCTTAATAAATGCTTGTTTCCTTTCTTCCTTTCTTTCTCTCTGTTGTTGTTCAGTCATTTCAGCCCTGTCTGACTCTTCATGACCCCATTCGGGGTTTTCTTGGCAAAGATGCCGGAGTGGTTTGCCATTTCCTTCTACAGCTTGTTTTTACAGATGAGGAACTGAGGCAAACAGGGTTAAGTGACTTGTCCAAGATTACACAGCTAGTAAGTATCGGAGGACAGATTTGAACTCGATTCTTCCTGACTCCAGGCCTGGCTCTCAATCAACTGCACCACCCAGCTGCCGCTTTTCTTTCCCCCTACCAGACTGTAAGAAACATGACAGCAGTGATTGCATCTTCTTTAAACTCTATATCTACACCAGCCCCTCGAAGAATGCTTTATATACAGTAGGCGCTTAATATTTATGTAATTGAATTATTTAATTATATACATGAAACAGGCAGGTAGGTGGCACAGTGGACAGAGCGCCAGGCCTGGAGTCAGGAAGAATTCAAATCTGGCCTCAGACGCTTACTATCTATGTGACCTTAGGCAGGTCACCTCACTCTGTTTGCCTCAGTTCCCCATCTGTAAAATGAGCTGGAGAAGGAAATGGCAAACCAGTGCCTTTGCCAAGAAAACCCCAAATGGAGTCACAGAGAGTCGGATACAGTTGAAACAACTGAACTCAACACTGCATGAAGTAGTTAACAATCAGGAAAGGTCCCTATAGGAGCATAATAAAGTGCTAAGTTATGCGTCACAAATCCCCAGAGAATAAGCCTAGTGATGGCTGGGTATTTTCGGTAACTAGAGAATGAGCAAAGAGCTCAGTGAGGGCTGGTATGTGGACTGGCCTCTTTGGAGGAGGCAAGGCTTGCACTGAGCTGAGTGTGGTTTACACTAGCAGAGAAGGAGGGGAAGGAGGAATAGTAGGAACCGAGGTGTGGAGTGTGGAGCCAGGGAGCGGCTTCATAATAACAGCTCACATTCATACGAGACTTTAAGCGTCACAAAGAAGTTTCCTCATGACAGTGCTATGAGGTTGGAGCGCTAGTGTGATTATCCCCATTTTACAGCTGAAAAGACAGACTCAGGGACTTAGCCAGGGTCACATAGCCAGTAAGTGTCAGAGCCAGGACCCTAACTCAGGAAAGCCAATAAGTCTTCCATTTCACGATCTGGGAGAAAGATCCTAGGCACAAAGTGGGGCTTTGGGGACTTCTATTCATTAATAGAATGAATTCATTAATTCATTTCCCCTCCTGGCCACAGCTAAAGTCCCTTCCAGCTCTGGATTTCTGTGACTGTGACCAATGCATGTGGACGCTTCTGTAAAATGAGAGTTCGGGAGACACATACAGGTCCTGACTCTGGGGGATTCTGTCCCAGCAGGACACACTACCCTTTGTACGTAAGTCGAGGTAGCACCCAAAAGGCAACAGACTGGTTCAAATCCAGACACTGAAGCACCAACATCTCTGTCAGGTTGAAGGGAATGTGGTTGGGATTGGGAGGAGTACAAAGTCAAGGTGCTGGTTTGTACGATACCTGGCACACAGCATGCAGTTAACACCTATTGGTGGTACTGAATTAAATGGAATGGAGTTAAACATTGAGAGGAGGGGGCAGCTAGGTGGCACAGTGGATAGAGCACCTGAGTTCAAATTCAGCCTCAGACGCATAACACTTACTAGCTGTGTGACCCTGGGCAAGTCGATTAACCCCATTGCCTAGCCAAAAACAAAAAAAAAGCAAAGCAAAAACAGAACAAAACATTGAGGGGAGGAAGAGGGAAGCAGTAGGGTCAGGGCCCGGAGATCCATAGAAAGGGTCCAAGATACTATAGGCTGTCCTTTGACCAAGCCAGGAAAGCTTCTTGGCATAACAGTATTTCAAGAGCCAAAAAATGATGGGAGAGGCATATTTTTTAGCAAGTGAGAGGAAGGCAGAGGACACACTAGCCAGACGGCAGAGATTCAGAGGAGGTAAATGACAAAGTAGATAATAGAGGCATTGGGTCCCCTGGATTTGGAGGCAGAGGACCCAAGCTCCAATCCCACCTCATTTCCTTGTTCAGGCCTTACTTTCCTCAGCTGGAAAATGAGGGGGTTGGACCAGATCGCCTCGAAAGTCCTTCCACTTCTGCATCTATATAACCTCAGCCAAGCCTCTTTGTAGGGCTCAACATCCTCATCTGTAAAATGAGGGGTTTTAACCAGGCTGGATGATTTCTAAGATCCTAAATCTAAATCTAAAATCTACCATCCCATAATCCCATGACTTTATAATATCTCTACCCTCTCAGCCACACCCCTGCCTCCAGGCAGGGTGACGGTCACTCCCTTCATGCTTTTCTTACAGCCCTACAGAGGGCCACAACCATGGCTTATTTATCTTTTTATACCTTTCTCCTCCCACGCTCCCGAGTGGCGCTTCTCAGTGGTTTGCACATTTGCTGTTGTTGTTATTGCTTTGTTTTTTGGTCGTGTCCAACTCTTCGTGATGTTTTCTTGCAAGCACACTGAAGATGTTTGCTATTCCCTTCTCCGGCTCATTTTACAGGTGAGGAAACCGAGGCAAAAAGGGTTAAGTGACTTGCTAGTAAGTAAGACAGCTAGTTAAGTGTCTAAGTCCCTGACTTCAGGCCCATCATTCTATTCACTGTGCCACCTAGCTGCCCAGTTTTCACACAGTAGGTGTTTAATAAATGTTCATTAGGTGAATGAATTAATGAGTGAGCGAGTGAAGGAATGACAGAAGAAAGGAAGGCCTTTGACTTGGGAAGGCCCTTCCTGTTCCAGTCCCTTTGGCCCATCACACTATATCCACTACCCTGCACCCCCAGGGGCCCACGGCCTTGGTGGTCAGGAGAGATTTCCATCACTTGTTCACTTTACCACAATCCCAGTCCATTCCTACCCATTTGGGCTCAGGTAGAAATGGAAAACTGATGGTTTATTTGCTTCCTTCTGTCCAACTTCTGATCATTGGAACATGATTATTAGCCGTGTCTTATTCACAACGCTATACACAGAGTGGGCACTCAGATTTTTCAGTACATGTCTGAAGATGAATGAATGAATGAATAAATGAATGAGAGGGTCTGATCCTCTCACACTAGCACTTCTTTCCTTCTAAAATTATTCTATAACTTTGCATTTCCTTTTTATTGACTTATCTGCGTACATATTGCATCCCTCCTCCTTCCCTTCTCCAATACCGGTCCAGAATGTAAGCCCCTTAAGAGGAAGAATTTTGTTATCTTTGTATCCCTAGCACCTATCATGGTTCGTTCCACATTGTAAGTGCTTGATAAATGTCTTCTGGATTGCAGATCGATGCTCACATTAGCCGGGGCAACATTCGCTCTCTGGACCCTTAACCTCCAATTGGGTTGAATGAGATAGACAGCTTGTGTAAAGCTTGCAAACCTTAACATGCACTAGTACTAACTGTTGTGATTCTTGGTCATTCTCATCATTATGACTCCTATTCTATACAGCCATAATTTCTCCCAGGGCTGGACCGGACCTTAAAGCCTTGGAAGGTCATCTTACTGCATTCATCAGAGTCTGGCAAGGCCTGGAACCAGCTAGTTTCAGAGGGTCCCCTCCAAGTAACTCTGTGAATCTCATCCTTTTTCTTACTGGACTTCTACTCACCCAAATGAAACTCAATTCTCAGAGAGGGAAGATCTGCCCCATCCTATCCAACGTCTACTCTTAGGAGCAGGAAATCTTTCCTTTAATCTAATCTCCATCCCTCATATCCCAGTATCAGCCAATTTCATCTAATTCCACGCTCCCTTGAAGGGACGGAGGAAAATGGGCGAGCCGAGGAAATGCTGGCTGCTTTGGAGGAGCCTCCTTCTACATGAGGCCAGAGTCAGGACGGATTAAAAAGGCTCCTGTTCCAGGTTTCTGCCATACACCTGCCACAGCTCTCAGCAGGGCTAGACAGCCTGCCAGCTCACTCCTCCCCATGAGCTCATGGGGCACATTTGCCAAGTTGTTGCTCAGGGATCAGGTACAGACAGCAATGTCTGGGCAGACAGCCGAAGAGGAGAAGAAGGTGGCAAAAAGCTATGGAGCCCAGAAGGATGGGAGGGGAGGGGCCCCCCAAAGGACACCCTCTAATACTGCTTTTCATAAATGCACATTTTTAATTGGAGTCAAGCTTTTACAAATCACTTCCCTCGCAATAACACTGCAAGATCAACCATGCAGGTTGTTTTTTGTTTGTGTTTTTGCAGATTAGAAAACTGAGGCACAAAGTGGCTAAAGTGACCTTCCCCAGTTAGTAAATGACAGAGCTGAGATTCCAAAGAGCCTTAGTTTCTCCCTTTTCAAAGAGCAGGACAGAGTCTCCACATTCTCCTATACTGCTGGTCCAGAACTCAGTGACAAGTTGGGGAATTTTTTTTAAAAATCAGGTTAAGCTTGTTGTGCATGAAGCTTTAGGGGAAATGGCTAAAGATAGTTATTACTGAACCTTTATACACTGAGACCCAAAGTGCCACTTATGACATGAGGATAGCTTAGGAGTAGGGACCAGAGCAGAAGAGCACATGATCAAATGAGATAACACATCTGGCATGCTTTGCAAACCGTGAAGGGTGAGAATAATGCCAGCTATCATTATTGTCCATATTGTTATTAGTATTTCATCGGTTTAGAGAATATTTGTAAAAAATATTTGAAAATCTTAAAGAACCTGTCTGTTGTTATTGTTCAGTTCTTTCAGTTGTTTCTAACTGTTCATGACCCCATTTGGGGTTTTCTTGGCAAAGACACTGGAGTGGTTTGCCATTTCCTTCTCCAGCTAATTTTACAGATGAGGAAACTGAGGCAAACAGGGTGAAGTAACTTGCTCAGCATCTCACAGCTAGTGAGTGTCTGGGGATGAATTTGAACTCAAGAAGATGAGTCTTCCTGACTCCTGGCCCTACATTCTATCCACTGCACCACCCTATGAACTATATGGATGCTATTATCATTATTACTATTATTTCATTGATTTAGGGAACTCCCAGATGAGGAAATTCCTCTACTAATACAGATGTGCATCTGTTACTCAGAGCACTCACTGCCTAGAGCACAGAGAGGTGGAATGACTTGCCCAGGGTCACACAGTCATTAAGTGCTTTGAGCAGGACTTGAACTCAGCTCTTCCTGTTTTTGGAGGCAAACGTTCTATCCATTACATCAGGCCATCTCACACGACATGAGCATTAATATCCAAAATAGTCACTCTCATTTGGTTTTGAGGGTGGCCCTGGCCTGGCAGTTCAGGTTGAACTAAAGTGTCTTCTCCTACTGCTAGCCCCACACTGCCTCAGCATTGTCCCTCGCTGCCCCTCCGATCAAGGGCCGCCAGAACTGCCCCACACCCTCTGCCCGTTGCACAGATAGCAGCTGGTGTCCTGAAAGGTGCCATCACCAAAACTCCACTGAGCAGACCCGCTCTGCTTCCTCCCGCCACGGCGGCGGACCTTATGAGGTCCAGAGGATTTAGAACTGGAAGCGACCTTAGAGGCCAACTGGTCTAGCCTCCTTATTTTCCAAATGGACAAATAACAATAGCTCACGTTTAAGGGTCTTGTTATTTCACCTGATCCTTGCAACAATACTGTGAAGTCTGTGCCACCACTATCATCTCCATTCTACATATGAGGAAACAGTCCGAGAAAGGCCAAGTACCCAGGGTCATGTGGCTAACAAGTGTCTGAAGTGGGATTCAAGGCCAAATCTTCCTGATTCCAAGTCCAGCATTCTGTCCACTAGGCCAAACTACCTCTAAAACATAGGCCTAATGTGACTTACCCAAGATCACACAGCTCACAAGGAGCAGCAACTTCGTAAAAAGCTAGGAAGGAGGACAGGTGGTAAGATGTATTTTTTAGATTGTAATCTCATTGAGGGAAGGCATGTCTTGCAGATCTTTGTAAGGTCGCATATAGTAGGTACTTAATATATGTTTACATAAATCAAGCAGGAAGGAGGGAGAAAAGGAAGAAGGAAAGAAGGAAGGAAGGAAGGAAGGAAGGAAAGAAGGAAGGAAGGAAGGAAGGAAGGAAGGAAGGAAGGAAGGAAGGAAGGAAGGAAGGAAAGGAGGGAAGAAGTCCCCTCTACCCCCTGCCCTTTTCCAACTTTCTCCTGCCCTGGGGATCAGATTTTATCTATAAGTCACACTGCCATCATGTCAGTTTCATACACCCCTCCCCCCTACACACACACTCTCCTGGAGAAAGTCGGCCTGATTAGGAGATGGTGAGGAGCCCGGGGCTGAGGATTGTATCTGCCCTCTGTGGTTTTCATCAAAGCTCCTATTCTATCTCCCTAGCTCACAAGGGCCTCTTGACTTAATTGCAGCCCTTCAATTTGATAAAGTATTTTGTTAATCTGCTGTAACTGAAATAGCCCTTAGTGAACATTTAGTTCCAGGAGTGTGCTAGTAATATTTAACAACCGGCTTTGGGATGGGGGTGTGGGAATGTACATAGGAAACACTTTAAATTCAACCAGCATTGTGACGATTTCTTCCATCTCTTTCTTAAGTCAATCAACAAAACAATTAACCAAGTGTATCTTGTAGCATTTGCCAATTTCTGAGCTGTAAATAAATGGTCTTACTGAAAATTTAACAATCAGCTCTTAGGACCCCTGAGAGCTGGCTCCAGCATATCCCTGTGATTGGTTCAAACCCCTCATTTTATAGATGAGGAAACTGAGGACCTAAAAGGGAAAGGGATTTGCCAAGATCACAAAGCAAGTCAGTAACAAAGGTAAAACTTGAAGCCAGGTTTCCAGACTACAAATCCAATGTTCTTCCACTCCTCTCTTGGCACCACTCTTGACTCTTGCTGCATGTGGGTACCCTTCCCCCATCACCACCCCCAATTCTAGCTCGATTTTATGTTATCTTCCTTCATTAGAATGTAAGCTTCTTGAGGGCAGGAATTATTTTTTTGACTTGTATTTGTATTCTCAAACCTTAACACAATGCTTAGCACATGCATAGTGAGTACCTTAGCTAGCTAGCTAGCTAGCTAAATCCACACTGTTGGGCACATCCACACATTGCCCCTTCCTTCTCCCCATTTCACCCCCACCTTAATTCCTAGTCTCAGACTTTCTACTCAAGTCAAGCCAAGAAAACTTGCTCCCATATACGCTGGCCCACACATACCTCTCCCCTCTCCCACAGGCCTGGGTTGTTCTCCCAGATTTTCTAATTCTTAACCTTTTCTTCTCCCCTTCTCAGCTTTGCTTCATAATCCCTCCCATTCCAGGGATTCTCCTGAGGCCTATAGGTGGTGAAGTGGCTAGAAAACTGGGCCTTGAGATAGGAAGACCTGAATTCAAATTTAACCTCAGATGCTTACTAGCTGTGTGACCTTGGACAAGCCACTCAAGTTGTTTGCCTCAGTTTCCCCAGCTGTAAAATGGGGATAAGTAATAGAACCTACCTCCCAGAGTTGTGAGGATTGAATGAGAAAATATTTATAAAGTGCTTAGCACAGTGCCTGGCAAACAGTAGGTGTTTAATAAATACCTGTTCCCTTCCCCTTCCTTTCTTCCATCTCATGGGTATACAGCATGGCACAGTGGAAAGGTTCTTGTATTTAGAATCAGAGGACCTAGTTTCAGTCATGCTACCCATGTTACCTTGGCTAAGTCACATTTGTAAGAAAAGGAGGCTGGGTAGATGTCCTGCAAGCCTTCTGCTGGCTCTGAATCTATGGTCCTTTTTGAAATGGTTGGAGGCAAGCCACCTAATGTCTCCAGGACTTCATTTCTTCACCTGTAAAGCTGAAGGGGGAGAACTAGATGAGCCCTAAGGTTCTGTCTAGTTCTAGATTGTATGTCCCTTGAAGAATCTCCCCTTCCCTCTCCACCCCCTCCAGCTCTAGCAGGCTTTTTCTAACTCTATCTTTGTCTTTCAGTGTCTATGTCCTGGGCCTATGTCCGTTTCCTGCCATCATACTAAAGCTGGAGTCTCTTCCGTCTAAATCTCTCCCCAGACAGTGTCCAGGATTAGGCTTGAAGTACAAAAAGGTTTGGGACAGATGTGGAGACCCACAGGCTGACTGACCCTGGGAGAAGTGTTTTTCCCTCTGTGTTAGGCAACCCCAGAGGCCTTAGGCAAAAAGATAGCTGGAGAGAATGTTAGGAGCATCATTACCCCACTGATTCCTTACCTGCCTCCACTCCACCAGGATGGAGCTCTAAAGTGAATTCAGCCACCCTCTCCAGTGATTTCCATAGACTGCCCGAGGGGAGAAAGATGGGAGGTGCCAAGAGGCCACATTCAGGGTCAGTTTACTATCAGCTGGAAAGAGCCCTGAGTTTGACCACCTGGTCCTTAAAGGGAGAAATTTCTGTGACAAAGGGGACCACATTCCTTCTAGGAAGGACCACTGACCAACTCCCACTGATGAACAGGTAAGCCCCAGAGCCAAGGCAAGGGCAGTGCCCCCTTCCCACCCACCCCACCCCCACCCCACTTCAACCCCAGACCACTGGCCCGGATCCTGAGGTCATCATCTAGGGAAGCTGTGAGGAAGGGGCTGGTCATCTCTATTGACTGCAAACAAGCTGCTACCCACAGGGCAGGCAAACTTGCCCAGCTACAAGATGATATCCTGAGGGAAAGATAGGAGATGAGTCAAACTACCACTATCAGTCACGACCTCCCCTCAGACCCTGATAGACCCACCCAGTACTCTGGACCTGAACCTGGGAATAGCAGTACCCCCCACCTACCCAGACAACCAGGACTCTTCTAGCCTTGTCCCTTCAACCATTATTAAGGGGAGTAATCCCCTTCAGAAAAAATCCCCACCTTGCTCACTGCTGTGAAAATCAACCCCTGACCAGCTGTCACCTACGGGTAGGCAAGCCCAAGAGTCGTGGGATTGCCATTGTCCTCTAGACCACTGAGGCTACTTCCAGCCCAGTCTCTGCAGCCATCAATCCTCCCATCAACCTCACTGGGGATGGGATCTGGGAACTGCTTCTGTATGTTGCTGCAAATTCCTGCTCCTCAACCACCACAGCTACTGAGGACCTGGAAAGGAAAGTTTTGGCAACCAAGTCCCCTGGCCCTGTCAAGTGGTTCAAAATCAGAAACAGATATGACTTTATCAATGGAAACAAAATTTTAAAAGATATGTTACCATCTGCTTTGCTGCTGTAAGCTAAGGACCATGGGACCTTTCAGTCTAACCGTAGAGCTGAAACTTCCTTTATGTATTGTCTATCCTATAAGAATGTGAATTCTTTGAGAGCTAGGATTGTCTCTGCTGTACTATTTTTATCCCCAGTGCTTAGCTTAGTTCTTTGCACATAGTAAGCACTTAATAAATGTTTTTTTCATTATTTCTTTTATTCATTCATTCATTCAGTTGGAGCCTTAGGAACTGGGTTCCAATCCCAGTTGGGTTACTACCTCATACAATCGGGTCCTTAGGCAAGGTACGTTCTCTCTAAAACTCGGTTTCCCCATCTGTAAAATGAAGATGTTGAAGTAGATAACTTCTAAGTTCTCTTTGAAGCTCTAGATAGAAGAGGGGGAAATAGTTAAGAGAGTCATACATGTATCTGCACATAATTTGCATTCTGATTGAATAGGGTCTCATCTGGATAGCAATGAGTTGGATTTTTCTCTACCTGAGGTCTTACAGATTCCTCTCAGGATATGAGAGCCCTGAGCAAGGCTGGTCCTCATCAGACACCTTTGAATGATGTCACTTGGGTACAGTCTGGGTGGAGATCAGGGAGTGTTTGGCCTCTGGTATCCATTGCTTCTTTTGGGGCCCATTTTCACCGCACCCCAGTAACACTTTATCTCTCTCCTCCTTCTAAACCCTGTTATGAGCAAAGTGGTACACTGGTAACTTCATTAAATCAAGATGGCGGCATCGCTCTAATCATGCATGCACGGTAGTCCTCCTCTCCCCCTCCCTGCTTCCGTCGTGATTTGAAATGCATACACAGGAGAAGCCTAACACTGAAGCCTCTCAGACTGAATCAATAAACTTTTGCTCATAGGAGGCTGCTTTCAGGCTCACTGCTTTACGAAAGGGAAAGGAAATAAGTCTATGGTTCAAATTGGGACTCATGCATTTGCAGGGCTTATAGGGAATAATAACGTGAGTCCTCCCTCTGCCTCTCTGGCTCTATGTTTTTGAGCTCTCTTACGGCCCAGCCCCAAGCTCAGCTTTCCTGAAGAAATAAATATCTCCAGCCTTTGAAGAGGAAAAGCCTTTCTCCTTATCTCTATCTGCACATTAAATCACACAACAAACAACTTGAGTTTCCTTGGCCAACAAGTTTTATCAAATTTTAAATAGCTTGATGGCAAGTGTTCAGGCAAAGAATAAAGCTTCCCAGTTCCCACTGTCAGTCAGACAGTCTAAAGAAGGACCATGGGAGCAGGAAGTAAATGAACTGATTAGAAGGAAAACTCAAATTTTTTTTTCCAGTGGGTGGCAAGGAAAGAGAGAATAAGGTTTCTTACTCTCCTAGCTCTCTTACCCTCTTACTCTCTTACCCTCCTAGCTCATGCCTGGTCATTGCTCTGCATCACATTTGCACAATCCCTCATCTACCCCATCAGTTCCAGTGGCCACACCATAGCCATAACACCACGCCTCCTTCTTTCCAGAACCCCTTTCCACCTCAAAGTCAGGTATAGACCCCTGAAATGTGGGGAATGATGGATAAATTGCCCAGTAAGCAGTTCTGTTTCCTCCCTTCCCCCAAGGCTTCCAAATACAATGTTCCTATGGGTGGGGCCAAAAGACAGGTTACACCAGACTTACTCCACCCAAAGCTCACTGCTCCATTACCCTCCATTGTATCCCCTTAGCATTTATGCCCCTATTTCACCATGTTCACTCCTATTCACTTATTTACACACTGTTTGTAAATATTCTTACAAAACTTGACTTCCCTCATTACCAGCATTAGCTTGGGGATTCCCTGCCATTTACTAAACCTGGTGAGCTTGGGGATTAGCCTGAGAGAAAGAAACCCAGGTCCTGCACTCCAGGAGCACCTAGTCAGAATCTGGTGTCTATATTCAATCCCTCCTGCTGCAGCGATTCCCTTTGGATAACTCAGCTGCTCATCGGCAACCATGCCATTTGTCAATGAAATTCACGGCTCTGAGCCAATTGCTGCCTAAATCTTAGCTACTCCCTGTTTGTCATAACAGGGAAGCCTGGATTAAAGAGACTTTAACTCTATTCTGGTCCAAAAGGACTGGGTCAGGTCAAAAGATGCAAATTTGAATCCTGGTTCTGCTGCTTAGTGGCAGAGCTGTGGTGACCTTCCTCTTTTACCTTCGGTTTCCTAAGCTGGAAACTAAGGGCATTGGACTAGATCTCAAAGTTTCCCTCCTTCTCTAAAGTCTCCTGCTTCTGGAGCAGCAGGCACTGGGGAGTAATAGCTTTTGGAAGAGGTTAGCTACATGAGTCAGCTCTTCCCACTTCTTTCTCCCTTTGGAAATGACTTTGTATTAATGGCCTATCAATACTTGAATTTACCAATCAATAAGATATTATATTCCCCAAGATGAATGTTACCTCCTTGAGGGTAAGGACTGTATCAAATTTTCTCTTTGGAATAATGTATAATAAACACCTACCCCTGAGATTTGCCCATAGTAAGTGATTTATAAGTATTTGTTGAATTGAACTTTCTTTTCCAGTTTTTCACGGTAAATGCTGTAGTAACAAATTCTGGCCACCAGGGGACCAGCCTATGTATTGAAATTTCTGGGCAGTCACTGCCCAGATAGTTTGACGCAGAGAAAAGAACACTAGTCTCCAGAGACCAGTATTTGAACTTGGGCTCTAGCTGTATAACTATGGGCAAGACACTTAGTTTCTCTGAGCCTCAGTCTCTTTTTCCATAAAATTGAGTTTAAAATTCTAGTACTACCTAACTCACAGGATTGTTGTGAGTTTCCAAGTACTTTATAAAGTGCTATCTAAGTATAAATTATTATTATCATCCCATAAATCTAAAGGTAAAGCTCTGACAGGCATCTCCTACCCCACAAGTCATACACATTTGCCTTTGGCATGGGCTGAATGTCCCTGAAGAACAGAAAACTAACCCTAGGTATCATATTTCTTGCCTTCTCAATGAGTGGAGGAGGAGTGGAGAGAGGGAGGGAATTCGGAACTGCAAATTTAAAATTAAATAAAAAAGAAAAAAATTAAATAATGTTTTGTTTTCCTCAATTACATGTAAAAACATTTTAAACAGTTTTTAAAAGTTTTGAATTTGGGGCAGCTAGGTGGCGAAGTGGATAGAGCACTAGCCCTGAAGTCAGGAGGACCTGAGTTCAAATTCGGCCTCAGACCAAACACTTGACACTTACTAGCTGTGTGACTCTGGGCAAATCACTTAACCCCAATTGCCTTAAAAAAAAAAGTTTTGAGCTCCAAATTCTATTCCTTCCCTCCTTCCCTTGAAACAATAAGCAATCTGATATAGATTATACATGTGCAATCCTGTAAGACATAAGAAAAGAAATTTAAAGAAAATTAACCCTAAGGACTTTTAAGCTAGGGCAGAAATTTCTCAGGACCCATCTGTTCAAGGTTGGGGTGATAGAGTACAGGGGGGACATTTCTGAACTTGGGAATAGATTCACTCAACCATATGCCATCTCTCATTCCTGCTTCTGAGAGTGTAAAACACTTCAAATGCCTTCCACCCCATACCTTACCATAGTACAGCCTTCCCATTCCTCAGGCAGATTCTATAATCCTTCATCCTCCAGGAAGCCTACCTAGGTTCATCAAAAGGAGAGTGATCACACTTTGACCAAACTTTAAACCTTTATATGCTATCTAAGAGGAATCATAATATTCAGAGCTAGAAGAGACCTTAGCAAATCCATCAGTCCACAAGCATTTATTAAGTACCTACGCATGGAAACAACAAACATGAACTTGGACAGACTTCAAAAGATAGTGAAAGATAAAAGGACCTAGCGTGCTATGATCAGTGGGGCCATGAAGAGTCATAACAGGACAGAACAACAATAACAAGTAGTCCAGTAATAGTGATGGGACCTGGAGATAAAAACCCAAAAAGTAAAACAGTTCCCTGTCCTTAAGGTACTAACCACCTGGGAGAGGAAGGGAGACATGAACCACATACAGAAGTGGAGAAAATATTTTCAAAATAGATACAAAGAGATTTAAGGAGGTAAGGAATCCTTGGCTGGGAAGATCAGGAAAGGTTTCCCATTGAAAGTAATGGTTGAGTTGAGCTCAGAATGAAACTGGAATTCTAAGAGACAGCAGGAAGGAAGGAGTGTTTTCCAGATATGGGGAGACAGGAAATGCATGAGCATAGAGAAGGGGGATAGACTATCACGTTGGAAGAAGAGTGAGAAGGTCAGTGTGGATGCGCTGTGGTAGGTGTGAAGTGGGAGAAATGTGCAATTCAACTTGAAAGGTAGGCTGGGACCAGGTGGCCAAGGGCTTAGATGACAAAGAGGAATTTCTGTTGAGCCTGGGTTTGCTAGCCCTGATAAAGGGATAAAAGACAAAATATCTCTGAAGGGCTCAAGTAGAATCCCAAAGTTCAGCAATTGGTGGCATCTTTTGAGCTTGGCTTTCTGGGGCTGTGTGTTTTGGAGAATACTGGGAAAGAGGAACCAGAAGAAGACAGTTCATTCTCTATCTTGGGACACCCACGCAGGGAGAGTTGAAAGGCCAATCTCCAGATGCCAACTCCTCTGACACTATTTTTCTGAAATACCACTGCTGGGCAGAGAGGCTGGAGTTGGGAGGTGCTAAAGAGACTGCGGAGAGGTGAGAGGGTTGACTGGTGAGCTAATTCAAGTACACGGGGACATCTCCTCCCCCCTTTCCATTCTCAGTGAGAAAGCAGCTCTCCACTAACTGCCCAATTCATCAAAGTTCTGTCTCCTTTCCCATAGTGGGCAGAATTTAAAATAAGGAGAATCAGATTCTTCCTCTATAGCCAGAAGCATGAATCAACATCTTCCTATCCAATAAGCCATTCCCCACCACGCCTCCATTGTCTTTTCATTGTTATCCTCTTATTTCCCTTTATAAAGAAAATCCAGCAGCCACTACATCCCCTGGTGCAGATAGAGATTAAAGTCACTATCTCCTAGTGACTGGAAATGAAATTCTATCACAGAGTTCCATCATGATCACTCCAGAGGGGCCTGGGCCTTAGTAGTATACTTGCTGTCCACATTTCCCCATATGTGGCTCAGTTCAAAATGACTTTGGCCCCCATACAGGAGGCTTAAAAGGTGGAAGGAGAACTACCTTCGTGCCTGGCTGCACTTTATACTGGAATGAAGGAAGGAGTCTGGGTCAGAAAGCACCAAAACCCAGAGGGCTTTCAACCCAAACCCTGGAGGAAAATGGTTCTGAAGCAAGTCCAGGGAAATTCCACCAGCAGAACCCTAGCCTGGAGGGAAATAGTCCAGGTAAAGTGCTGGGTGTGGGACCTTCTCCCTAGCTGGCCACCTCCTGCTCTGTGTTCCTACATCTAGCTTCAAAGAGAGCTAGCCTTGGGAATCTAGGTGACTCAAGTCACCTCAAACATGCCTTTGGAGCTCTAGGTAGAGGCTATTGTGCCCCCCTCATCCCGTGCTGATGACAAACTTGTGGTAAAGCAAATGACCTGTATTATTGGAGAGACTCTAGAGGAGCCATGATCTCCACGTCTCCAAATCTCAGAAAGACCGTCATTTAGAAGAGAGGTTAGACTTGGGCTGCTGGACCTCCATGGTCAGAACTAAGAGGAACATGAGCTTGAAGGTAGATAATAGAAGGATTTAAGGGAAAGTCTACTAACAACTAAGGCTATCTGGAAGACCAAAGTATGGACAACCTCGGGAGGCAACCAGCTCCTCTTCGTTGGAGAACCTCAAGTGGAGGCGATATGACCCACTGCAGGAGATGATTACACAGGGAATCCTGGTTAGCTCTAGGTCACACCTGGTGACTTCTGAGGTCCCTCACAGCTATGAGAGTCTGGGAACCTGGTGGTTTTTCAATGACCGCACAGCCTACTGTGCGTATACCATATTGTCCCCACATCCTCTACAAGCCCATTGGCATCTGTACCCACAGATTGGCACTTTTTGAAGGCTTTATTCAGTGGCTCCCTATTGCCTCTGGGATACAGAGATATATAAGCTCCTTAGCTTGGCATTTTGTAAAGAATACATTAGCCAAATGAAGAAGCCCAGGGGGAGCTGAGTCACTCTGTTAGAGTAGCTGTTGTTGTTGTTGTTCAGTGGCGCCTGACTCTTCACGACCCTGTTTGGGGTTTCCTTGGCAAGGATACTGGAGTGGTTCGCCATTTCCTTCTCCAGCTCATTTTACAGATGAGGAAACTGAGGCATACAGGGTGAAGTGACTTGCCCAGGGTCACACAGCTGGTAAGTATCTGAGGTCAGATTTGAACTCAGGTCTTCCTGACTTCAGGCCTGGCCCTGTATGTACTGCCCCACCTAGCTGCCCCCTGTTAGAGCAAAGCCAGCAGTAATGAACCAAAGTCCTTTTTGGTTTGCCCACGGAAAGTTTGAATATTAATAAGCCACCAATTCCTCAGGAGTCTTTCTTCCCACTTTGAGCATGAAGGCTCCTGGCTCTATTGCCCCTATGTGTGGTCCTGTAAGATCCAGGTAAAGAACCCTATAGACCCACACTTTACTGGTTTAGTAAGAAGGTGTTCCATTCCCTCCAGAGTCCCAGCAGGGTGCCCAATTCCACCCAGGGGCCCAGCGCACCTGACCGGTTTTCACCTTCTTGCCTTTCTGCCTTTCATATCAATAAAGCAGGCTGCGTTACTGTCTTCTTGTGAGCTCCATGTTTCCTTTTACTGGACCTTGATACTCCAGACCTTCCTAAGTCTATATTAAGACACATTCATGGTATAGTTCCAGCCTCCACTTCCAAGCTTATTATACATCCATTATTCTCTTTTAGGCACTCTTTTCCCCAGCCAAACGGTCACATTTTCTTTTCCCCTAACTCAAAACTTCATCTCTTGCCTCTGTGATTTTGCATCAGTCATGCCCCTTGCTTGGAAAGCACCCTCTCCTCACCTTTATCTTTTACAATCCCTAGCTTCCTGCAGGGCTCAGCTCTCATTCCATCTCCTATACAGGAAGCCTCTCCTGTCCTCTCCCTTTTGTATTCTCTCCTTCTCCTCCTCAAATTATCAAGTATATATTAATCTTGTTTGTATGTGGTGTCCCGCAGTAGAATGCAGGCTTCTTGAAGGCAAGGTTGTTTTCATTTTGTCTTTGTATCTCCAAGCCCCAGCACAGTATCTTGTATGTTGTAAGTGCTTAATAAATGGCTGTTAGATGGAGAGGAGGAGGAGGAAGGGAGAAGGAGGAAGAGAAGAGGAGGAGGAGAGGAGAAAAAAAAGAGGAGAAAGAGAGGAGGAGAAAGAGAGGAGGAGGAAGGGCGGAGGAGGAAGAGAAGAGGAGGAGAGGAGGAGGAGAAAAAAAGGAGGAGAAACAGAAGAGGAGGAAGGGAGGAGGAGGAAGAAAGAAGGAGGAAAAGGAGAGGAGGAGGAGGACAGGAGGAGGAGAACAAACAGAAAAGCATAGAACACAGAGTTGGACAGTCCTAAGACACTCACATGTGTAGAGCCCTGTTTTAGGTTAGGGAAGTGGGTCAAAGCCTTTCAAAGGAAGAGATTTGGTCTTTGCCTTTGGGGAGCTTCCATTTCAATAAGGGAGATGAGGCAGATGAGGCACACACCCAGGACAGATATATGCATAGATTCGTGTCTAAGCAAGTACATCTGCATGGGAGTATATGCAGAAGTCCTTGGAGGATGAGGAGGGATTCCTTAACACTGTCTGTCCAAATCATTGTGGACCAAGAAAGGCTTCCTAGAGGAGGGGGGTGTAGAATAGTTTGAATGGAGAAGAGGAACAAGACCAGAGTTAGAAAGTATGAAGCAGTGGCTCATGTAAAGGCTTCAAGGTGTGAGAAATTTAAATGAGGGGTATGGGATGTAGAGATATAGGTGTGAGAGGCACAGAGGGTAGGGACACAGGTGTGAGGGGTATAGGGGTTAGGGTACAGGTGTGAGGGGTACAGGGGATAGTGAGATAGGTGTGAGGGGTACAAGGGTTGATGTCCAGGGTGTAGGGACACAGGTGTGAGGGGCAGGGAGGGAGGTAAGCTGGTTCATCTGTTTCAAAATGAGAATTCACTGAGATGGGAGTTTTTGAAGAGGACAAAGAGAGAGTACAAAAGTGAGAGGACAGGAGAGGCTTCCTGTATGGGAGATTGAATAAGAACTGAGCCCTGAAGGAAGTCAGGGATTGTAAAAGGTGAAGGTGAGGAGAGGGTGCTTTCCAAGCAAGGGGCATGACTGATGCAAAATCACAGAGGTAGGAAATGAAGTTTTGAGTTAGGGGAAAAGAAAATGTACCTGTTTGACTGGGGAAAAGAAAACAGCTGGTAACTAAAGGGGGGCTCTTCTTACCATGCAATGGATCCTAAGCTTCTTCCAAAGTTCCACTCAGGCACCACTTTTGGTGCCCACCCTTATCCTCCAAGTTGTTGGCACCCTCTCTCCTCAAATCATCTTATATTTACTGAACTATGTACATGTTCTTTCTTCAAGTAAAATGGAAGCTTCTTGAGGGTAAGAGCCCTTCATTTGTAGCCTCAGTGCCTTGCTACTATAGATGCTATCCATCTAGTGACAGAGATGATGGACCTAGGGTGCAGAATGAGACAAATACTTTTGGACAAGATTTATAAATGCTTGTGGAATGAATGAATGAATGAAGTAGTTCAGAGCAACCACTCTTGCTTTCTGGGCCAAGTGTTACTCTGAATAATTAAGTAAGGGGAAACAGACAGCTGTGGGAAATGAAGGTGGGGTATCTGGGGACTGAGGGCACACTGTTGAGTGGTGTGGTGCTCACAAAGACTCACCAAGGAGCAATGGATCCCGCTGGGGTCAGTGTTTGAATAAATCTGCCTACCTGACAACAAACACCTGTCTTGCCCTTTCCAGAACCGCCCCAGACTCAGGCTTCTTTTTCGTTACACTTTGCTTTCCTTTTCCCTTCAAGGCTGCCTTTTATTCTCCTCTCAAGGTGTTTTATCTACCTTAAAATGGATGGAAGCTTCCATGATGAAGTATGCTACCATCTACCAGCAGACAGGATGGACTCAGCGTGCAGAAGGAGACACACATTTTGGGACTTGGCCAGTGCAAGAATTTGTTTTGCTTGACCAGGCATATTTGTTTCAAGAGTTTTCTTTTCCTTTCTTTTTTATTGTGTAGTGGAGGGTAAAATGGGAGGAAGAGAAAAATTTTTTGTTGCTGTTGATTAAAAATGTAATTTTTTTAAATAGGCAGAAGAGGGGTTTTGGCGTTCACTAAGTGACTGACCCCAGGACTCTCAAAAGCCATGGGGACATGTAAGATCCTTCACCAATCTAGGGAAGACAAGATCACAGAATGCTAAAGATGGATGGAAAGAGGATTACATATGACCTAATCTAAAACCATCATTTTGGAATTGAAGAAACTGAGGTTCACAGAAAATGAAATAACTCATCTAAGGTCACACACTAGTAAGCTGAAGAGCAAGGACTCTAACCCTTATCTGCAGGTTTTTTAGGGGTTTTTACTGTTGCTTAGTCATTTTTCAGTCATGTCTGACTCTTTGTAACCTTATTTGGGGTTTAGAGTGGCTTGCCATTTCCTTCTCCAGTCCATTTTACAGAGGACGAAACTGAAGCAAACTAGGTTAAGTGACTTGCCCAAGGTCACACAGCTAGTAAGTGTCTGAGGCCAGATTTGAACTCAGTAAGAGCAATCTTCCTGATTCCAGGGCAGAAAGCTGCTGTTTAATATGGATTGGGGATGAGGGAGATAAGAGAGCAGGAGGATCAGTATGGGGGCACAGAGATGCTAGGAATAACTTGGTGCCAATCCCAGACAGCAGACACAGGCAGTGCGCCTCCCAGGAGGCAGAGGGCAGGGCGTCCAAGAGTTCCTCAATTCCCACCCAGGAATGGAATTAGCCTGGGTTAGCTACCCAATGCACGATGAATGAGCTTAGAGTTACTCTTCCACTGCCACCCCCACCCCACGAGGCACTAATGTCTTGAGTTTGTCAACATCTCTCCTGGCCGCCTAGTGCCAGGCAGCAGCTCCCCAAATGAAGGGGAAGGAGCGGGTCATTAGCCACAAGAGAATGTATCATTAGGGAAGATATGTTGCCATCTCTCAGACAATGGCAAACAGTCATTAAGGACTGTGTCATTAGGATGAGGCAATGCTGGGCCAGCCAGCCACAGAACCCACCCAGGGAGCTGCCCCAGCTAGCACTGCTTCCCCTCTCTCCCCCTCCCCCAGGCCCAGGAAGCGCTGAGCCTGTCACACGGAGACCAGGCTCTCCAGGGGAGCCAAACACATAGCCAAACCCTTCCCCAAGGTCTCAGACATGCAGACTGACACCCTCCCAAGGTCCCAGACACACAGTCACTCTGCCTAAGAAGGTCCCATACCCAGACCTCATCCCAAAAAAGACCAAACATATAATCCCCTCACCCTGCACCATATACACAGATCCTCCCCCCGGAAGACACCCCCCAAGTTCCCAGACACAGCTACCCCCACTGTAGAGGCTCAGACACACAACTATACATTTCCCCAGGATCTCAGACACCCCCACACACAGCATTAACCCATAGATCGCAACCCCCCCCCAGAAGATTCAGACACACAAATACCCCCACCCAGGGACTCTCTCTAGAAGGGCTCAGACACACAGATACTACTCAGAAGGTCCCAGATCCAGACCCCTCCCCACCCCTTATCAAGGACAGCAAACTCAGACCCTCCCCCCAAAGATTTAGACATGCAGACACCACCACCCCAGGGGCCTAGAGATACACAGACTCCTTCCCAAGGATTCCAAGGACCCCTTGTCTCTACAACTGAAGGGATGTTTCTGAAATCTGAAATAAAGTCTAAACAAACTCAAGAGGTATGTGGTTGGACGGAAAGGAGGAGGATTTCACTACCTTCCCTCTCCTAGAACAGGAAAGGACACAGCAATGACTTTAGTCCCTGGACACCCAGCCCTATAGCTTGGCCTCCAAGGGTGTGGCCCTCAGGGAACATTAGAGCTTTAGCTTTGTCCATATAGGGAATCAAAGCATCCTAGAATTGGAAAGTATCTTCCAGGTCATCTAATCCAACCCTCTGCCTTTAAAGAGGAGGAAATGAAGGCTCAGAGGCAACACTGATTAGCACTGGATTTGGAGTCATTCTCCTAAATCAATGAATGAACAAACATTTACTAATCACCATATGGTAGGCATTGTGCTAAGTCCTTTAGATACTGGGGAGATGAAGACAAAAGTGAAAATGTTCCTGCCCTCAAGGAGCTTACATTCTGTGCCTATTCATACCTTCTCATCTTGCTCAACTCTTGTTGACCCACCATACTCTAGACGGGCCACCCAACGTGCTTCCCCCAATCCCAAATAAATGTAAGAGAACGCAGGGGAGAAGTACTGTACTAGTACTAGTCCTTGGGGGGGAGGTCAGAAAAGTCCTGTGCACAAGATGGTGAGTGCAGAGGTGAGTCTTGAAGAAACTTAAGAATTTTAAGACATAGAAGTGAAGAGGAAGTATATTTCATGCATGAGGGACAGCCAATGCAAAGGCCCAGAGAGGGGAAATGGAGGAATAGTACAAAGGCCTCTGTGTGTGTGTGTGTGTGTGTGTGTGTGTGTGTGTTTGTGTGTGTGTGTGTGTAGGGGAATACTATCTACTAAGAATGGAAACATAGACTCCATCCAGGAGTTGAAGGGTTTTAAATAGAAAACAGAGGATTTTTTGCTCCTAAGGTTAATGGGAAGACATTTATCTTTCCCTCCTGTAAAGGGCCAGCTCTCATTGGTCCAGAAAAGGCTTAAAGAATTCAGGTTGGAATTTAACTCCTGCCTGTTCTTACCTTCAAGGGCTCACTTTATCAGGATGTTGGTTCACCACTCTCCTATTCATTAAGGGGCTCCTGGAACTGTCCGACTGTGTCTGGCATGAGGGATAACATGCGGCAAACTAGGGAGGACTAGTCTCATACTTTGAGATAAGAACCTGAGAAAGCCCTGAGAATGATTGTCAAGGCCTGTTAATTGACTGTTAATCTCTATTTTGTAACCATTTGTTTAGAATGATGTAAACCTTTTTTCTTGATACTTTTATTGTATGCTCCTTTGATGTATGTCCTGAAAGCATTTTTTTTACCGAGCTCTGAACCTTGAAAGTTATCAGTAACAGTTACAGAATATGCGTGGTTTTCCCACACAAGGGATCCTTTGAAGCTACAAACTTTTCCTATATATTCAGTGACCCTAAGATGAATAAACGGTTCAGTCTTGGCTGACCCGCCTGGCCCATGTTTCTTCAGTTCATGCTCTCCCGTCAGGTGTGACTCTTAGTTGCTGGCAACACCCTCCAAATCTTCTCCATTTCATTTGGGAACACCATCATCCTTCCAAAGACCCAATTTGACAGCCTTGGTGACCTCCTTGAAACAATTCTTCTGGCTCCACATCTCCCATCAGTTAGTAAATCTTTTGGATTCTACCTCCAAAGCATTTCCCTGTCCCCTTCTCTCTACCCACACAGCTACTACCAATTCAGGACCTCATCACCTCTCTCCTTGACTATTGCAGTAACGTCCTCAGTGGCCTCCCAGCCTCAAATCTCTCACTATATCAATCCATCCTCTGCACAGTCACCGAAAGTATTTTCCTAAAGTGAAGTTCTGACCCCTACTTAGTAAACTTTCCTCAGCTCCCTGTTACCTGTAGGGCAAATATAAGATCAATGGCTTGCCATTCAAAAAGCTCTTCATGACATAGTCCCATCTTACCTTTCCAACCCTCTTAACATCTTACACCCCTCCACAAACTCTACAATACAGCCAGACCAGCCTTCTTACTCTTCCTTGTGAACCTCTCTCCGTTTCTTACCTCCACACCTTTGCACCGGCTGGTTCCCATGCCTGGAATACTCTCCTTCCTCACCTCTGCCCCTTGAAATCCCTAATTTTTTCCCTTTTTTTCTTTTTCTTTTGTCTTTCCTTTTTTTCTTTTTCTTTTTCTTTTCTTTTCTTTTCTTTTTTTCACACAGGAGAGTTCACTATCTCTTTATTAGTCTTGAATAAGTCAAAAGAAAGCTAGACAAAAGATTTTTTTTAAGCCTTAGCTCAAGTTCCTTGAGCTCCCCCAGCCTTCTCCTCGGACGTTACCTTGTATCTGCTTTACATGTGTTTTGTACATAACTCTATGTGTCTATGTTGAATCTTTAAGGTAGGAACTGTTTCCATTTTATCTTTGTATTCCCCAATACCTGACACCTAGGTGTCAAAGTGGATACAGTGCTGGGCTTGGAATCAGCAAGACCTGAGTTCAAATCCAGCCTCAGACACTTACTAGCTGTATGGCCCTGGGCAAGTCACTTAACCTCTGTTTGCCTCAGTTACCTCATCTGTTCAATGAGCTGCAGAAGGAAATGGCCGACCACTCTAGTATCTTTGCCAAGAAAACTACAAATGGGATCACAAAGAGTCAGACACAACTGAACAACAATTCTAAGTACCTAGCACAGGGCCTGGTTAATTGAAGTTTGATTGATTGATCGATTGATTGGCTGCTTGGTTGATGGATCTAGAGGAGTGAGGCCTGGAAAGGTGAGTCAGGGAAGGCTTTCTGAAGCAAGGGTCATATATATCTGTACATATGTGTGTATAAACATACATACTTATATAGCCACATGTGTGTATGTATATATATAGTATATATATATATATACTGTGTGTGTCTATACATATGCATGTGTATATATGTATGTTTCTGTGTATATGAATGTATATACATACATATATATACTTACACATATACATAAACATATATATGTACACACACACACATATGCACACATATTCATATTCCTCCCAAACTCTTTGAAGACTGAGACTAGGTTATTTAATCTTTATATCTCCAGTGCTTAGCACAGAATAAAGACTTAATAACTGTTTGTGGAATTGAATGGGATTGCATTGAAGTATATTGCTAGCTTTGGGGGCCTGGCCTGGCACTGAGAAGAATTGGCCAGGGCCCTGTCCCCTGGATGGGAGTGGGGCTCTTATTTTTTTCTCCTTTGTTTATATTGCCCTGAGCTCACTGCCCACGACCCAGTGAGCTGCTATTAGCCCTCAATAAGTGCAGGCTGTATAATCGATGACCTGGGAAGATAAACTCCTTGAATAGAGGAATCTGTCCCATTGAAAACAATCATTAGATCCCCAATCTAGCCCTGGTGTTTGTTTGCTTTCCTGGCAGACCTGCCCTCAGATGGCAGATCAGGGAGGAGCTGAGGTCATCAGATTCCTACCAGTGCCTGCCCAGCCTCCCATGTTACACCCCCTCACAGATACCTCCATGACCACCTGTCCTGTCCTCCACCACCCAAGGCCAGTTTTCTACACCTCCATTCCTCCCCAACTGCAGTGTCTGCCCAGACCTCCACATCTGTCCTCCCAACCTTCCCTACCTCCTTGCCAGCCTATGCCCACACATCTGTCCTCCCATCCCTACTATCTATACCTATATGAGCCATACCCTTAATGCCTTCCCCAGTGGATTACCACCACCCGCATACCTATTCTTATAACCTCTGGTATTTTCCAGCTTTGCATGTCCATTCCCCTACCCAATCTTCTATGCTGATCTTCATACCCAAAGTATCCTTCTTCCTCCTACTAGCTTAGTCCTTAGTCCTCAGCATTGATCAGCTCTCCCAATGGTCCCCATTGCTCCCCAGTTATCCTAGACTCAACTCCCTCCATGGTCAAAGTTCTAAAGTCAGCTCCATTGCCACCCCCATTCCCTGACCATCAGATATCTTCCACAGGAAGTTAAAGAAAATGAGAAAGAGGGTCATGGTCAGGTCCTAAGTCGAGACTTCCTGTTCCCGCTCTGAACCTCCCCAATTCCACCTGCTCATGTCACTTCCCCCCACCCCCAGTCAGTAATGACTCCCCCTCATAAACCCCCCACGTCTTTGCTCATCATCACTTATGTCAGATTACAGTTATCCAAGTTGGCATCTTATTTCCCTGGCAGACTATGAGCTCCATAAGAGCAGAAACTATGCCTTAATCTATACTTTGCATCGTGTCCCTCAACACCCAAGCACAGGGCTCCACATGCAGCAGTGTCTTAACAAAGGTTTGTTGAGGGAAAGACACAGCAATCTGGGCCGACCTCAGATCCCCCTCCCAGCCAGTGCTTCAAGCTGCACCCCTCTCCCCTAGAGGAGAAAGCTGAGGCCTGAAGAGTATAGTGACTGTTTCAAGGTCACACAGCCAGCACTTAGCACAGTGCTTGGCACATAATAGGTGCTTAATAGATGTTTATTGACTAACTGATGACAGCCAGTTGAGGTCACTAGCGGAGCCAAGATAAGGACTTGTCTCCTCAATCCTAGACTTGGATATAATAGGTTCTTGAATGAATAAATAAGTTTGTTGATCATTCATTCAAGGTTCATCTCAGATCCCACCTCCTACATGAAGTCTTTCATGATTCTTCTACCCCTTAGCTCAAAGTGATCTGTCTCTTCTCAAATTTTCCTAAATCCATTGATTTAATCTCTCCCTTGTCCTATCACATTTTACTTGGCATTCTATTTATGTATGTGAGTGTGTGTGCATCACATACATCTCCTGGTAGACTGTAAGCACCACACACACACACACACACACACACACACACACAGACGACACACACACTTACTTATATAAGGTGATTTTTGCTTAGCAAATGCTTGTTGAACTGGATTGAATCACAGACCCTCAGGACTGGAAGGGAACTTACACGCCCTCTAGTCTAACCCACAGCTAAACAAGGGTCCCCCATTAGCGGCCACCCACACTTCTGCTTGAAGACACGCAGGTAAGAGGAACCAGTAGCATGGTGCCATGGGCCAAGTGCTAGATCACAGATTAGAGAGTTCAAATCCTAATTCTCCCGCTGGATCAGACCTTCCCCTCTGATATTTACTGCTTATGGGACCTTGGGCAAATCACTCATCTTCCTATGCCTCAGTCTTCTCGCCTTTCAAATGAAGAGGCAAAACTTGAGGCAGCTACATGGTAAAGGAGGCTAGAGCTCTGAACCTAGTCAGAAGTCCTGAGTTCAAATCCAGCCTCAAACGCTTACCAGCCGTGTGACCTTGAATAAGCTATTTAACCTCAGTTTGCCTCAGTTTCCTCAACTGTAAAAATGAGGATAATAATAGAACCTTCCTCCCAAGATTGTTGTGAGGATCAAATGAGAGTATTTGTGAAGTGCTTACCACAGTGCCTGGCACATTGTAAATACTATATAAATTATTATTATTATTTTAAGGTCCCTTCAGGTTCTACATCAATGATCCTGTGACCTCACAAAACAGTTCATCCCATTTGGAGATCACTCCAATTGTTGGCAAATGTTTCCCTACATCAAGACTCAATTAGCCTGGGTTTCTTCTATCCATTACTCCCAATTCTTTCTGCCAGTGCCGCCCAGGACAAATCTAATCCCTTTTCCACATTTGTATACCTACCTACATCCCTCAATCACACTTCCCCCCAAATCTTCTCTTCTTCCAGTAAGACGTCCCCAGCTTTGTCAACCAGTCCTCTGTCACCAGCTCCAGTTCCTACTCTCCAGTTTAAGTTGACTCAATAGTGAAGATGATGCCGATTTTCTTCATTTATTATATAGCACTTCTAAGGTTCACAAAGTGCTTTTCATACATCAGTTCATTGCTCAGCAATGTACAGTGGGAAGTGTGCTGGATTTGGAATCCCATCCCAACTTTGTCACTGTGTGAGTTTGGACAAGTCTCTTTCCCTCACTTGGTCTCAGTTTCCTCATTTGTAAAATGAGGCAATTAGACCAGATGATCTCTGAAGTACCTCCCATCTCTAAATTTATGATCTTCAAATGGCCTTAAGATCCTCACAACCAAGCGAGGCAGGTGCAATAGGTCTTACTCTCCCAATTTTACAAATGAGGAAACTGAGGCTCAGAAGTCAAGTGACTTCATAGAATCACAGACCTAATGCTGGAAGGGACCTCAGAGGCCAACACTGATTTTACAGATGAAGAAACTGAGATGGGAAATGATTTGCCCAGGGTTTCACAGGGAGTATATACCAGATGGAAGGATTTGAACCCAGGTACTTTGACTTGCTGCCTGTCTTGCTCATGATTGAATAGGTACTAAGTGTTGCAGATGGGATTTGAAATCGATTTCTCCTGACTAAAAGTACTGCAATATTTCCATTATACCAATGGAATTTAATTGATTTTAATGTAATTTAAAGCTGTCTGCCTGTCTGGCTGACTACTAGATGGCTGACTGGCTGGCTGACTGGCTGGCTGAATTATTGGGTGGATGGATGGATGGATGG